>NW_018164630.1:763329-794547 GCF_001263595.1 Phalaenopsis equestris | reverse complement strand
ATATATATATATATATATATATATATACTTTAACAAAGAATGGGAGGAGACTATTATACGAGACTCGAGCCACTCCTAATATGCCTAACAATTCGTGTGCCACCTCCTCAAGGCCAACTGTGTCAGAGAGGATTCAAACTCTCGGCCTGATGGGTCTTATACCGTGGATGCCAACAGGCTGGGGTACTATATATATATATATATATATCTATATATATATATTAATCGACAGACGGAAATACCGATCAACCCCTTTGCGTAAACCCCGCTAGGTCTAAGAGCCGAAGCGGTGTGCAAATAATTCGAGCACCAAACCCTAGAACTAAGGGGACTTACGAACTTCAAAGAGACCGTTCTACCAAATGCCACGAAATGTGCAGCATATATATATTTGTGTGTGTGAGTGCCACCAACTATGTGTGTGTGCGCGCGCGCTTAGGATATAATAAAAAAGAAAAGAAAAAAAACTGAATATAATACAACAACGAAGAAAATCAAAGGAAATAACTTAGAATAGTCAGAATTAAATAATAGTCATTACTACCCATTAAAATATTCTAATATTCACCCTCCAGTTGAGCATAGATGTCAGACATGTTCAACTTGAACTTAAAATCATCGAATAATGGTCGAAAAAGGTTCTTTGTAAGGATATCCGTCAGTTGGCTACTCGATGACACAAACAAAACGCAAATTTTCCCGAATTCAAGTTTTTCCTTAATGAAGTGTTGGTCAATTTCAACGTGTTTGGTGCAATCATGTTGTACTGGATTATGAGCATAGCTAATAGTTGTCTTGTGATCACAAAACAACTATAGGATAACGAAGACTGACATATGCATTCTTGAAGCATGATGCGTAATCAGAGAGCATCACAAATTCCCAGTGGCGTTGATCAAAATTCTGCTTCAGCACTGCTCCGGGCAACCACAGACTGCTTTCCCCAAACAAATGAGTAGTATCCCAAGATAGATCATCGATCATGGACGGATCTGGCCCAATCAACATCTTTGAAAACACCAATATTGTGAGAGGTGTGGCGAGAAAAATACAAATATGAGTCTGTTGTGTCTTTTAAATAGTAGAGAATCTGGTGGATAGCTTGATGATGGTGGTCATAGGGGACATGCATGAATCTACTTACTACCCCAACTGCATGGCATATGTCGGGGCGTATATGGGCAAGGTATACGAGTTTCCCCACAAGACGCTGGTAGCAAGTTTTGTTTCAGGAGTTGCCTTGGGAATATCAAGAAGCTTTTCATTTGGATCCATCAGGATAGCTACTGGTTTGCACAGAAGAAGATTGTTCTCTGTCAAAAGGTCAATGACATTTCCCCTAGGCAAATGCCAAGCAACTTCCATACCTAAGAAGTACCGAAAAGATCCAAGTCATTCATATCAAAGGAGGCGGCAAGAATGTCTTTCGAGATTCCAATGTGAGTAGATCATTCCCTGTGAGAACAATATCATCGACATAAACGATAAGAATAGTTATCTGATTGTTAGAGGAATGTCGGAAGAAGAGTGTGTGGTTTGATTGAGCCTGAGTGAATCCATGATCTACCACCACCTTTGTGAACTTCCCGAACTATGCTTGTGGTGACTATTTTAGTTCATAGAGGGACTTTTGCATTCTACATATTTGCCCCTGGGAGGCAGTGGAGTCAAGCCTGGAGGAAGGGCCATGTAAACTTCTTCTATAAGATCACCGTTCAGGAACACATTTTGAAATCAATCTGAAATAGAAGCCAATCCATATTCCACAGTCAGGGATAAGAGAACTCGAATAGTGTTTAATTTATCCACTGAAGCAAATTTTTCCTTGTAGTCAACTCTATAAGTCTGTGAGTATCATTTGGCGACCAACTGTGTCTTATTGCGTTCAAAGGATCTATTAGATTTAAACTTGACGCTTAAAAATCCACCGGCATCCCACTGTTTTCCTGCTCCAAGGAAAATAAAAAATGTCTCAAGTATGGTTTTGCTCAAGGGCATTCATCTCCTCCATGATAGCAGCTTTCCAGGTCGGCTCTGCTAAAGCAACCTCAATAGTAGATAGAAGCTAATGATTTGTCAAGACCGTACCAAATACTCTTTAGTTTGACGATAATCTGTAAAAGGAGAAAGTTTGACACAGGATAGAGAAAACATGTCTGATTGTGTACCTTACTAGGAGAACTCGCTTCCTCATTTTGAGTTGGAACAATGTTAGAGATGTCGTCCAGAGCGGATTCAAGGTCCAGCAAGGTGTTAGAAAGCTCCTGAGTAGGTGCATGAGAATGAGTGTGTCGAATGTAAACACGGGGAGTGGGAGGGTGTGTAGGTGGAATCAGAGGAACAAAGGGCTCTTTAGTGATATGAGAGGTGGCTGGAACAAAAAAAAACTAAAGTTTCTTTGATGGTAGGTGACGTAGGGGGGAACATCCACAGGAGTAGAGTAAGAAATGATGTCCAAGTACTCTAGCTCCCCCTCACTTGAGGTCGAGTTAGGAAAGTAGGGAACACTTTGAAAAAAAGAGACATCGGCACTCACATAGACCTTATTTGTAGTAGGGTCCCCTTTTGTGTGGCAGAGTATCCTAGAAAAACACCTTTTATGAACTTGAGATCAAGTTTATTCTGAGTTTGGGCTATGTTCCGAACAAAGACTGTGCAACATAAAATTTTGGGGTTAAAGTGGAGAAAACCCGGTTGTTAGAAAAGAACGATCTCAAGACAGATAAAGGGGTACGAAAGTTGTGAATTTTTTTGTGGACTAATTATGAGATTAAGTTGTGGTAAGAATGGAATCATTCCAGAAACACTTTGGGACATTATAGTGAAACATAATGGAGCGAGTAGCGTAGAGGAGATGTCAGTTTTTCTTTTCGGTTACATATTTTGTTGAAAAGTGTCGAAACAACAGCTATGATAGAGGATGACCTTACTTAACAAGAATTCTCCTAATATTAAGTTAAAAAATTCACGAAAATTATCAATCCGAAGAAGTTGAATTGGAGTTTTGAATTAGATCAAAATGAAGGTGTGAAAGCTTTTGAAAGTGACAACTTCAAATTTATCTTTTAAAATATAGACATATATCATCTGAGTGTGATCATCAATCAAAATAAAAAATCATTGTTTCTTGGTATAGCTAAAGGTGCGAGAGGGCCCCCATAAGCCACTTGTGAATAAGAGAGAAAAAAGTGAACAGTGGTGTAATTGTGGGGTGGATAAGGGACACGATGATGTTTAGCTAATTGACAGGTTTTACATTTGAAAATAGAAGAATTTTTGGTAATAAACATCAGTGGATACAATTACTTTAAATATTAAAAACTAGGATGACTTAAACGACTGTGTAGCAATATAATAAGACAATCAGTGGATTGAGATAAACTGAAACTACTGGATGGAGTGTCCTATTCTCAGTGTTTTTTTTCTTGAAAGATGTAGAGCCCGCCAATCCGCTTAGCAGTTCCAATCATCCTCCCCAAACAATGATCCTGAAAAGATATATCAACTTACTGACTAATAAAAGGTTACATTTCAGCAAAGATACATGTAACACAGATTCTAGAGTTAGGTTTGTTGTTAAAGCCATAGAACATTTATCAACAATAGAACTTTGAGACCATCAACAATTTTAACAGTATATTTTCTTAACAAGGACAGTATGTTGAAAAGGCTTGAGAGCTTCGCTTCCAATCATGTGATTTGTAGTACTTGAATCAATGATCAATGGACTAGAAGGGGCAAAAGAAATGAAAGTCATGGGATTGGTCTTGACAAACATGGGAGGTTGACAGGTCGGAAGAGAGTAGGGTGGATCCAAGCATCTTAATTAGTTCCTCCATTTGACTCTTCAGAGAATTGGAGGATTCTGGATTGTTCTGGGTAGAGGTCGATTGTACCGTGTTTCATTCAAATGTCGTGGTGAGACCCTTAGCAGTGAAAGATTTGGTTGTATGTTTAGATGCAGGTTTTACGAGTGTGGTTGGGTGACAGAAATCATAAGTAGGGTGATCAGCCTGGGGTTGAGCACTTTTAGAGACCAAGGTGGATGCTTCGACAGACTAAGTGGAAACACCAAGCATTACAAGTCTCTGGCTCTCTTCGCGACGAACCTCAGTGAAAGCAATGCGAGTAAAAGAAAGAGGATCCTGACCAAGAATATGGCCCCAGACTTCGTCAAGATCTTTGTTGATGTCTGCCATAAATTAGAACATGCGGTTTTTTTTTATAATTTTTTGAAAAAGAGACAAATCGACCGGAGATTCCCAAATGTAGTCATAACATAAGTCACATTCCATTCATAAAGCAATTAGATCATTATAGTATTGGGTCACGGTCCTAGATTGTTGTTTTGTCCCACAGATTTTCTTAGATACATCATAGAGTTGATTGGAATTCCCCACATCCAAGTAGAAATCACGGACTGTCGTCCAGCTGCACTAGCGGAAGAAAGGAACATATGTGATCGGTCAATCAAAGTTTCTATGGAGTTGATCAACCACGACATGACAATGGAATTATCCACTTTCAAAGTTCTATGCGTTGGGTCCGTCTTTGAAGGTTCACGAATCATACCAGTGAGATGACCAAATTTCTCACGCCCTTGAATAAACAAAGATACTGATTAGGCCATTAGAGAAAGCTGTCGTCGTTCAACTTATGAGTTGTGATCAAGAAATTCATATTAGTTTTTGGTCCTGCGGTCTGCAAGGGAGCGGAAGTTGGAGTCGATCCTCTAGTGGAATCAAGACCGCCTTCTGAGGGTGATACATTGAAAGAATCAGCCATGATTCAGACTGAACCAAATGATATGTTGTTGTGGTTTTGAGCTATCGATGAATTTTTGTAGAATCACGACAAACGAATACAACCGCAGAAATTGCAGGTAGCAGGATAGCTGCAGGAATTCTTCCTGTAGAATAGCCGCAGCAGTATGCAGAATAGCGGATGGCTTCATGCAAAATAGCGGATAGCTTCTTGCAGACAAAGATTGTTTGTTCTGGCCAAAACAGCCGATAGCTTCCTGCATAGCAGAAAACAGGCGGATGGCTTTCTGCGGACAGCGGCTGCTTGCTGCAAACAGAACAACGGATGGCTTCCTGCATAACAGAAACCAGGCGGGCTTCCTGCGGAATAGATCAGGTGGGCCTTCCTGTAGAACAAAACTAAGCGGCTGCAGAACAGAAATCATGCGGGCTTTCCTGCAAAACAGAAACCAAACGGGCTTCCTGCAGAACAGAAACCAGGAGGGCCTCCCTACAGATCTGCAGATAAAACCAGGCGGATGGCTGTCTGTCTTCTTGTAGTTCATCGGACCGACAGAGGAGGTCACCGGCTAGGATAACAAGGTGGAGGCGGCGGCTGCGGGAACCGACAGAGGAGACCTGGGGGCTACTGGATCTAGGGTTTTGCTCTAATACCATGTTAAAATATAGAACCCAAGAAACTTTTTATTGATACAAAGAGGAATATATATACTCATTAAAGGATCAACTAGAAAAAAAAAATTTAAACTTAGGATATAATAGAAAGGAAAAGAGAAAAACTGAATATAATAGAAAAAGGAAGGAAATCAAAGGAAATAAATCAAAATTAAATAATAACTATTACTAACCATTAAAATATTCTAATAATATATGTATAACCTCGCCTATTCTAAAATTGAAATATATTATCTACAAATAAGCTTAGCACTGAATCAGATTCTAAGAAAATATGTAAAAAAAAGTTAAAAAGAATTCCGAAGTATTTTCAAAATCAATGTTTGCACACTCCTATTATTTTCCACAAAAATTCATTTTCTTTCTTTTTTCAATACATAGCCTTGTTAAAGCCAAACATTCATCACGAAAACTCAATGGTTGCTATGACAACATGCCAAGTTGAAAGTAAGATGATACACCACTAATCTATAGCTCTCCAGCAGCTCCGGTGAGGGAGCCAATCCAACTAATACCACAACGTAGAGATTAAATGATTATGTAACCCTGCAACTAACTGAATAACTTCGCTTAAGCACCCCCACCCCCCCAATTTTGTCACATAAAATGATGACTGTTCATTAAATAACAGAAAATAAAACTATATGCATGGCCAAGGGATATATCATTTATATGTTTGTAATTAGCAATTGCTATATTGGTTCAACCATATATAAGCAAAGGCTTTTAGCTTCAAAATTCAATTTCAACTTTCTGCAGTCTCGCATTTGAGCAGTGTATTAATTATAGACTATACAAACAAAAATTCTGCGACTTCTCTCGACTTCGGCTGAGCAAAATACATGTTCGTACCAATGTGAACCAGACGTTTCATGTGCTCGGTAAACAAAGATTACAGCTCAGACCACCGGTTATGCTCATTCGTAAAAACATGCGCGCCCTTTATATAAGAACACAAAGACTTGCCAAGGATATCAAACTAAACAGAATGATATAAAATGACCAATTATGTGGCAAAAACTCTTTGAAAATCAATCAAATGGTCCAATTAGGACCGGGTTGACTTCAGTACAAGCTTGACCTGAAAAATATGAGTTCAAATAAGATTTGATGCATACTTTTTCGGTTCAGAAAGCCATATTTAAATGCATTATTTTACATTAAGATGTATTGTTGACTCAAACCACCTTACTTTACTTTGTAAGCAAGTTACAGAGGAAAGGTTAATGTTTCACCAACACAAAAAAGAATGAAGTTCGTAGATAGCATTTAGGATCTTAAATCTTATTAGAGCATTTCAAGCCACTCATCAATCCCAAAATAAATTTAAAATAAATAATTCAAATTAAAAAAAAACTATTATTTCATTTTCAAATCTTCATCCTCACTAGATGGAGATATTTATAAAACAAAGCCGTGATTACATTTTTTTTAAAATACATAACTTAAAAATGTTAACAAAATTGTACACATAAAATCTATATTATTTATTAAAAATAAATTTATAAATATTAAAAGATTACTCTCAAATAAAATTTCTTTAATAAATTTAAAAATTCTAGCAATGTTAAATATTTACCAAAAAATTTCAAAATTTTATAACTTTCTCTAAGAATATAAAATTTATAAATATTAAATAAAATTCTACCAAATATTTTTAAGAAAATTTAAAATATGTATATTATTCTAACTTAAATCTTAAATTTAAAAATTATATTTAAGAAAATCTTTTCAGCAAGAATTTAGAAATATTTTTTAAGTTTCTTCCTTGATAAAATTTCTATATATAGTAAATAAAGTTCCATTTTTTTTTAAATTTATTGCAAACATTTTTAAAAATTTTATCATAATTATCTAAATAAAAAAGGCAGACCACCCTTAGTCATCCATTTAATGGGCAACCAAGAAGGCTATCTTGATTTTTTTTTTCCTGACATTCATTTACTAAATAAATTTTAATAAATACTTCATATTAAAATTTGCACATGATTCAGTCGATCATTTTGTACAAAGCATTATTCAAGTTTTGTCAATCGTAATTGAACATTTTCCACGATCGCAAAAGAATAAAGTATTCTATCTGCCTGATTGTTGAGTCTCCCTTAACATCCTCAATCAAATCCATATTGTTCTCCATGAAATATTACGATTTTGTCATGAGGATTGAGTATGTTGCATTGAAGTTGAAGAAATTTCCTCATTATGTATTTTCTTAAACGAGTGGATGAGGCAGAATATGGTTATTGAGATATAGAAAAGACCTATGTAGATGAGGAGAGCTTGCATAAATAATAAAAGGTGGCTATAAACAATAATGAGTTGTCACTAAAGTTGATACAGAAGTTTGAGAAACTAGCATGGAAGACAAACAATGAGATCTACAATCTACTGTTAGTGTGCCAACAAAAGTGCCCACAAAATCCTTAATTATAAATATATGTGTAGCATTAATTATATGACATAGTCGAAACCGCATTATAAATATATGTGTAGCATTAATTATATGACATGGTCGAAACCGCCTCTGCTCTCATCATATCAAAGCTCCCTCTAAAATTCATCAAAGTCAAGCATCAAAGGTGCATCCAATATTTGTCGAAGCCGAAAATCAATAATTCCCTCTTTGTTTGTCGAAGCTGCACATCAGAGATCGTTCCTACATTTGTCGAAGCCGAGAGTTGGAGTTCTTTTTTATTCATCAAAGCTAAATATCAACCCTCTAAAGCAGAAGTCGCAAGCTTCCTTGTCGCAACCTAAGCAAGACTCAAGCATGTTCAGTGAAGTCGATCCAATACCCACGAATATTGTGATTTTATTCATCGAAGCAAAGTGAAGTCAAAGCCGCTCTAATTTTTTAGGTTATAATTTTTTTTTACTATTTAAAGATAATTGTTATATAGAAAAGTTAAATTTTAATTTAATTAATTCAACAAAGTGTAATCGCATAATATTTTAAATCCTAGCAAATAAGTTGGCCAAATTCTTTTGAAATATATAATGTTTAATTATGAAAATTAATTTTTAAAAGTATGTTGGTTCATAATATAAGTTAAATTTTACTCTTGTATACTTTATTTTATTATGTCTATAGTAAAGAATAATGAAAAAATTATATTTTTATTGTGATGTTTTATTAATTATAAAAATATATCCATGATGTGTCATGTCCTATTTTTTTTCGATTATGTGATATTGTCGTATCGTGTCATATCGTGTTCATATCTCTGTGTCTATTTCCATGCCTCATAGGATGTGATCAAGGCAAACGCAGAAGGGTGCAAATGGGTGAATATTGCGGACATAGCTTGAATGATAATAGTACTTGTCACGGAATATATTGACAGATGTGTTAAGTCACAAAAAGAAGATTGCCTAGAGGGAGGCATATCGATATGGCAAGGATCGACGGAGGTCATAGCTCGACCGTTAAAACAAAACAAGGGATCATAATGAAACTTGCTATGTCAAGAAGGAGTCTGGTCAAATGCAGAGGTGGTCAATGAAACAAGCATAGATTCTTAACGAATATGCCAACATTAGGATCTTAGATCCTAATAAAGCTATTCAAGCTACTCATCACTCCCAAGATAAGATACAAAAGAAGAATTGACAAAAGGGTGAAATCTATTCATTCATTTCCATATTTTTCATCCACTCTAAATGGAGGAATTTATCAAAAACAAAACTAACTCAACTCACGCCCAACTATCTTTTAACACTTGACCATCATCCTTAATATAACAATAAGATTCACAAAAACAGCGAATAGAAGTGCAATCGCATTGGCATATGTAGTCATGCAGACAACCACTCTGTAAAAGAAAACCTAATAACAATAGTAAGGATAGAAAAGAAAGGAAAGGAAATAGTAATAAAAGGGCATTTTACATATGTTACTTTTATATAAAACCAATAACCAAGTATAAATCATTTTACATATTGTCCATATCAAATGAAATAGATATAAATCAGATTTTTAATTGACCACAAATCCACATGAGAATACCATACATGGTTTTGAGTAATCAACCAAATTAATAATCCTCTCTAAATAATGATCCAACAAAAACAACAACAACAAAGCCTTAATCCCACTACGTGGGGTCGGCTACATGAATCCTTTTTCTCCATTGCGTCCTATTCAAATAATGATCCAAATTAAAAAAATAAGTTGGTAGAATTTTTTATTATTCATGTCAATATCTAACAAACTGATAACATTAATTGAATACCCCAATTGATTGAGATTTTACAGATAAAGATCTACTTCATTTTTTCTACCTTATGCTAAAATGTGAGGAGATTTGAGAAAAGAGAGACAATGAGAGAACTGGCCACTATAGAAATCAATAGTGAATGGGAACGAAAGCATCATTGCTTCTTATAGCAACCTCTGGAATTGAACCATTGGTAAGGTCTGCAAAATATACGATGGCAGATAAGTAATTTAATAAGATGCATTTTCAAAACGCTTATACAAACCACCATTATCATTTATCTTGACCTAATTATATATATAATAACAACTGTATACCATCTTAAATGATATATTCCCTTGGATCTTCTAAGAGGGGTGGCCAATCATGTCATCAAAATGAGAAAATTGGGGAAGAGCAATTTGGATGATTCTTTGATTTTCAATTTTTTCACACCCCCTTATCCTAAAATTTGAATTTCACTCCTTCACAAACTGATCCCTCCTTTTAGAATAGCATTACCCTTCTTTATAGGGAGTAAGGAGTCAGTCGGTTTTAATGAATCAATTTGCAAATTGGTCAAATCAATTGCAACTAAAATCCAAAATCCAGAAAATCAAACCAATCAAAATTTTAATAAAACCGAACCAACCAAACCAAGGTTTCATTCATTTTAAACGGTTTGGTTATGAATAAACCAAAATTAATTGTTTGCTAGAGTTTGAATATGAACAATCATTATAAATTACAAGTCTTAAATGAATTATATCAATTTAATTTCATGAATCAATCATTTATTTTAATCAAATATTGTATAAATGATAAACAACTATTTATTTTTCATGAAATTAACATATAGGATGATATACATACATACCACTTAATTCCTATGTATTTACATATCTAACACCTAAACTTTAATTTTTAAATTAACGACGCATAAATTATGCATGAAACATTGTATTTCATTTTTTCTAAAATTAAAGTGGTGGTATTTTTAATGAGATATAAAATATTTTGGAGTTATAATTGTAAAAAAGTAGAATTGATGTGTTAGATATATAAATACATAGGAACTGGGTGTTATGTACATAAATGTACCTAAAATATAATAAAATTTTTTAATAAATTTTGATTTTTCAGTTTGTTAGGTTAAATGCAAATTCAAACCGAACCAATAACCGAAAACCAAATATTAAGGTTTTAAAAAGTAAAAATCGAAATATATTTTTGAAACCAAACCGGAACAACCAAACTTAGTTAGTTCGGTTTGATTTTTTGGTTTTGACTAAATAATGCACACCCCTACTTCTATGGTTATTTTTGGCATTTTGTACAGCCTCTTGAATCACATCATGTAGTGACAGTCTCTCTCCCTTCTTCTGAATTTCAAGTCATTGAAGATGGTCTAATACAATAATGATGGGTAACACATATGGATGCATCAATCTTATTCTTTTTTAACTAGATCATGAATCATGTGGGTTTAGAATTTTATATTCCTCCCAAAACCAACCATTAATCTATGCAAACAAAAAAATGAAATTTTTGGTTTGCTTTGTGGAAGTGAATTTTTATCTTGTTCTTGTAAAAATCAGACTAAGGCGACTATTGTTGAAGAATGTGAGATTTTGATTGCATTTTTTAAGATAAATTATTTTAGGCATACAAGAAATTTTTTTGCGATGCATCAAGTTATAAAAGTTTTATATTCATATTTCCCACCTCTTTCTGAGTTTGATGACAATTTTGGTGTTGTTTCAATAAAAAAATTATTATTGTATGTTTCGAGAGAAAACCTATACGCCAAAAAAAAATACATCTAAAAACAAACTACATCACTTTTTATGAGGTGGACCAATAAAACCACTCCCTAAGTAAAATCATATGACACTACCCATATGTTGATCGGCGAACCTAAGAAAAGGGACTCCCACCCCCTCCTAAATTTTTTTTACAAAGGTTTTTGATTGTTTGTGTAGGTCCAACTACTTTCTAGAAGAATAAGTAAGATTCTGTTCGTTTATTGACAGCTTTAATGAAACTATAGTTTAACATGCTAAAGCCAACTAGCAAAAACAAAATGAATGAATTAACCAATATTTCAAAAATATCAACAAATATACAGCTCTAAGCCATTGAGTATTCATGGCAATGACAAGCAATGTAAATAGAGTAAGCCACCTAATCTACAAATATCAATTCTCAATAAGTTTCTCTCCTATTTAAGACAAGCAATGTACATAGAGTAAACCTTACTTTTCAAGTGATGGTAATCCTTGTTACTATATTCTTAGTTTGCTTCAATCTTATTTCAGAACATACCGGTTGTGTATGTTATGCCTGAACAAACATATTGTTTGAAACTTAAAATTCATAGAGATGTGTGGATGTATTTTGTGGTGTCCTATTATGTGCAAGTATTTTTATATTAAGTATTTCTATATTATTATATTGGGTTTAACGTTTAATTTCTTACTCTTTCACAATATGAAAAATTTGGCATAGGTGCAATAAAGATAGATATGGAGGGACTTCTTGGGAGAAAAGTCGTTAGAGCCAGCATGTTCAAGTGTGGAAGCCAGTGCAACAATTAGCAAGAATGAAAAGCACATTACAAGACCAAAGTGGCCAAATGATCATATTGTGGTAGTTAAATACGCAATTCACTATCTTCAGAACAATTTATGTATGGGAAAATACCTGATGGGAATCCCAACGAAGAAATATGGACTGGCATTATTTCTGTTTTGAATTGCTGGCTTGAAACAACATACTCCGTTGCAGTTGTTAAGACCTGCTTCAAGAACATGATAACAACTTTCAAAAATGTTAATCAATAGAGTAACAGAAGTGGGAGGGGATGGGATAGATCTATGAAAAATCTGGTTTAGTGATTTTGATCTAATCCATTATCAGCTCAAAATCAATTTATGAATCAAACATGTTCAAATTTGACCCGCTCAACTTCAATTGGCTCATTTTGATTTCAGGAAAACTCAAAATTATAAAAATATATTAAATTTGAGTAAAAAAAAAAAACTTATTTCTGGTACACAATGAAAAAAATACAAAAACTTGCAAGGAGGCAGAGGAGATAGGGTGATGTGAGGTGTGAAGAAATCTTTGCTGCGTAAAAGAAGATGGCTATCAGAATACAAAGCAAAGCGTTTTCTGTTGCACAATTTACTCATCTCAGTTCAAAAAAATAGATGGAGTAAATTTTTTTGCATTTTCCTCCTCACAAAATTATCCACTCGCCATTTTCAATCTTTAATTCATCCATCAAAGTCAGCATCACCATACTTGTTAACCCCTAATAAATTTTCAAACATGCTGTCAAAAGCAGTTGCTATGAAAAAAAAAAAAACCAAAAGCCATTGCAAACTCTGAAAAGGAAGTGCAACCATAGCAAGATGCTGCCAGGCACTTCAATATAAATTAATTCCATTTCAGGATACAGAATGTCCGTTAAAAAATAAAATTTAACCTAGCACATCATTATTTTGTTGTTGGAAGCAAGAACCAGTCCCTCACAGTACCCTTCTAATACAACCTAGTAACAGATTGAAAACTTAAATGCAAATGCTCGTACCGCCAGTGAGCTTCTCTAAAAGTTCAATATTTCACCGTCCGGGAACTCCATGCTTTCGCCTAATTCGCAAAACCCGACTGGGTAAAGATAAGTATGCGCAACACTAGAATCTGAATAAATCCATAACTAAACTACCTCTGAGAACGACGGGCGTAGAGTTGAAGGTTGCAGAGGAGAGGAGACGGGGCCGGTGCGAGCTGTGGTGAAAGAAGATTCCAGTGATAGAGGACTGACGGGTTATTGCGGCTGCGGGGATAAGTTATCTAGAATTCCTGCATTTAGGTTAACCGGTGCAGGTTGGATGCTCGCCATCTTAAGTTCCTGTACACCAAGGCTCAAATACAACGCTTTATTCAAAATCCAACGGTTAATAAAGAAACAATGCATCAAAGATATATGTGAAAGCTAAAAATAAGGAAAAATTATTGCGTCCAGAGAGCGCACTCAGCTCTACATGCGAATATCAATTCGCAAATGTCACATGTCAATTATTTTTTTATTATTATTTTATTCTAGAGAATTCATAAGAAACTGTGATAATAATGGTGTGGCTCGACTCGGCTTGTCATAGGATATTGGTGTGTCAATTTAACCTAGGAAAATATTGTTAGAAATTTAAAAACGCATTAAGAAAAGTTTTACAACCTCAGGGTTTTTGTTTAAAAAGTTTGTTCATAGTGAAACATCAGGAAGAAATTGTTGTGGTTGCCGAAAGTCGCGAAAAAATTGTGAGAATGGATAAAAAACATAGTGGTAACTTGAATAGATCTCAGGTCATGTCTTTTTCTCTTTTTTGTGATCATATTATAGACATGAACTCATTGGTAAGTTCGAAACAAATTTTGTTTATATTGTCAATCTGAAAGCTTTTTTTTCATAGTGTTTTAATGCATTTAATATTTAATATCCAATGAGATCTTATTATATGGGTGCTGATAAAATGTAGAGATATAACCATATTTTTACCCACCGAATTAGTTAAGTTGAAGTTCGCTATAAAAACTTTGACTTTTATTTTGTAGTATATTATTGTATATATTATTGAACGTTTTATCAAATTTAACCTTGCCGAAATGGTTCTAGTTATATATTTAGAAAACATAATTTAAAATAACTAAAAAATGAAGAAGATCATTTTGTAGGATTTAGTGTACATTTTCTTTTTAAATTTGGTTTGTGTTTGAAATAAAAAAAATTGTATATAGAAAGAATGAATTTTTTTTTTGTACTTTTCATCAATCCTATGAATGGTTGATTTATCCCTCGTACAATCAAGTAGTGTTAGTTATACTAACTTATCTCATGTAATTGATGCAACGTGGTTGTACTGAAACTAAATAAGTAATGTTGTCTCAGTTGTAAGAATTTTGAATAAAAATAAAAATATTATAAGAAGAAAGAATGATTTTTAATTTTTTTCCTTTTGCATCATTCCTAAATTTGGTTGATTTATCTCCTATACAATCATGTTGTGTTGGTTTTATTGATTTATCTCAGTTTAATCGATATAGCACGGTTGTACTGAAGGAAAATAAGCAATATTGCATCGGTTATAAAAATTCTGAATAAAAATAAAAGAATTCTGTATGGAAAGAATGAGTTTTTAATTTTCATTTTTTCTTGTTCCTAAGAATGGTTGATTTATCCCTCGTGCAATCATGTTATGTTGATTACGTTGATTTCTCTCAATACAACTGATACTTATTGTATTAAAGGAAATGAGCAATATTGTATCGGTTGTAGACATTTTGAATAAAAAAAATTTGTATATATAATGAATGAGTTTTTTATTTTTTTTCCTCGTTCCTAGGATTGATTAATTTATCCCTCGTACAACCGTGTTACATTGGTTATACTGATTTATCTTGGTACAACTGATATATCACAGTCGTACTAAAGAAAAATAAAAAATGTTGTATGGGTTTTAAAAATATTGAATTAAAGTAAAAAAATTGTATGAAGAAAGAATGAGTTTTTAATTTTTCTTTTTCATCATTCTCAGGATTGATTGATTTATCTCTTGTACAACTAAATTGTTTTGATTGTCCTGATTTATCTTAATACAACCGATATACACAGTCGTGCTGAAGAGAAATAAGCATTGTTGTATCGGTTGTGCTTATTTATCTTAATTTTTATTTTTTTTAGGACCTTATGTCAAAATTGACAAGTAATAATGTCAATCATAAAAATCATTAACTATTTATGGTAAGTTTTTTTGACAGGGTTGTTCACAATGAGATGGAAGCATATGATCTATATTGCACTTATGCTCGCTCTCGTGGATTCATAAGAATCATGTGTATTGTTAGCTAAGTGCAAAGAATATAAAATCAAAGCATTTTGTGTGCTCAAATGCTGGTTTTAAGAAAGGATCAAATATAAACATCAGGTTGAAGTTCTAGAAATCAAACATTAGGATTGGTTGTCAAGTAATGGTTAGATTTATCATTGATCTTGAATTTAATTGTAATGCGAATAAATTTATAGACAGCCACAACCCTTCGTTAGTCATGCCAGCTGATCAACATCTGTTGAGACTACACTGCGATATCAGTGAAGAGAAAGCAGTTGTGTTACAATTGATGACACAAGCATGAATTAAAGTTATTGATGAATTCTGGTATCTTGTTGAGGAAGTAGGAGGAATAGATAATGTTGGATTTATAGAAAGAGATGCATATAATTATATAAAAAAATAAAAGAGCAATAATTGAGAACGTAGATAATAATTCCTTAATGGAATTATTCAAGGAAAGACAGACTGAAGATAATATGTTTGCATGGGTTGTTCACCGTGATGAGTCACATAGAGTAACTAATTTTTTTGGACTAATGGTTTGACAAGGGTTGACTACAACTACATTGGAGATATCGTAATTTTCTATACAAGCAACCAACTTAATAAGTATAATTTAGTTTGTGCTCCTTTCGTGGGAGTGAATCATCATTGACAAAATGTTTTATTCAAAGTAGCCTTTTATTAAAAAAGACAATTGAGTCATTCACCTGGCTATTCAAAACTTTTATTCACACAATGGATGATAAGTATCATGTAACAATATTCACTGATGAAAACCAAGAAATGACAAAGACCACAAAACTTGCATTACCTCATGCTCGGCATACACTATGCTAATGACATATCTATAAGAAGACTCATTCGAAAGTGCATTGTTTCAATAGCAACAAGTCAGTACAGAGGTTATTATACACATGCATGAGTAAATGTGATACAGAAGATGAGTTTAAGCAAGCATGGTCTGAGATAATTGAAAAAGGAAACCTCCAAGATAATTCTTAGCTAAAAAATTGTATAGAATTAAAACCATGTGATCTACAACATTAAATAAAAACACTTTCTGTATGAAAATTCTATCAACACAGCGCAATAAGTCTACAAATATGTGTCATGAAATTTTCAAGTCCACAAGCTCGTCAATGATTGTTTTCATGGATTGGAAAAGGTCATGGATACTTGTAGAAGAAACAAATAAGATGAGGATTTTAAATGTGACCAGTCTGGGATTGTTCCCATTGTAAGAAGAACCCAATCCTGAAGCAAGTTGTTTCATTCTACAAAAGAAAATTATATTCTTTCTTTAAAGAAGAATTTCTACACATGGCATGCGGACTGGTGACATAAAAAATTTACCATATTCTTTCTTTAAAGAAGAATTTCTACACATGGCAGGTGACATAAAAAATTGACCGGAATTCTTCATATATGAGTTTAGAAACTTGAAAAATAATGAAAATTCTAAGATTTAGACTGACTAATATAATAAAATTATGTCAAATATATCGTGTAATTGTAAGAAATTTGAGATGATTGGATTACTTTGTGTCAACTATATCAAGGTTTTGGGCCAAGAACATGTTAGAATTCCAAAAAGTATATGTTAATGAGGTGGTCCTGTAAAGCAAAGAAAAATACTTACTTTGATGTTGCATATAAAAAATTTAAAAAGTTTGAAGGAAGTATTGGGTCTTCCACTTCATTTATATTTTGTAATCACATCAGTAAGTATTTGTATCAAATAAGCTGCAAAGCACAAGGTAACGTAGAGGCAGAACAATATATGCTCGACACCGTGAAGTTATTAGACGGTGTCGATCTAATACTTGTAGGAAAATCACCTCTATTGATAAATCCTATGAAGAGAAAAAAGAATAATCAAAATAATGATATGAGGCCAAAAGACCCGGCCAAAATGCGACCAAAGGATGTTACTAATGCAAGATTGAAATCTTACACGGAGGAAAAAAATTAGGAGTAATTCTTATATTAGTTATTTTTACTTTTTTTTTTCCGCGGCTTACTCAATGTTAATATAACAAAATATAAAAATAAACAAACAATAGTTGAAGAACATGAAGAGGCAATGAAGGGAATCCCTTTCTCTACTATGCCCCAATGTTTAACGGCATCGACTGCAACCCCTTTCTTTGTTATGCCCCAATGTTTAACAAAGGAATCTTTGAGATTATTTTAATTTTATTTTTCCTAGGTTTTCTTATTATATGTTAACGGTATATCGACATTAACAGGAATTCGGTTCATCTCCAAGCATAAATAATCCATCCATTGGCCACACCAAGATGATGACGACAATAATTGGGCGAATGAATTTTTAGTTATAAAGAAGCAGAACAATTGAGATAGAACAAGATAATGAATCATATGATTTTGTAATAAGGAACTTTTAGATTTTGTAATAAAGAATTAGAACAACATGTTTTTTGAAGTAAGATTTCATCAGTACAACTTATACAAAATAGTTGTACCAAAGAGATCCCACGTAAATTTGTTATTTGTATAGAATTGATGCATAACTTTCATTAGGAAAATTTTCTCATTATAATTTTGTTGTATCAATTATATTGAGTTACCACATTAATGAATTTATAATCATTTATTCACATTTTACTTTATTCACATTTTACGATATTGTATTGGTTGCATCCAATATTACATATTCTATGCTCAATAAGAGACAATGTAAAATTCATTAAAGAAAAGAATATTTTTTACAAATATTAACATAATAAACGACTAAATGGATATTTTGCATTCCTTTTAATTGATGAATAACAATTTTGCTCAGTACAACTCTGTTGAATCGGTTGTACTAAGTTACCTAACCGACTTTATAAAATTTGATAGATTTGGTACAACCGATATAACACGATTGTACGGAATAGAGCGTACATAAATTTGTCATGTATAGAATTGATGCATAACTATCATCAAGAAATTTATCTCAGTACAACTATGTTGTATCAGTTGTACTGAGTTACCCCTTTAATGAATTTACATCATTTGTTTATCTTCTTGTAAACTAAGGGTAAATAATGATACTAAAATAAACAACACAGTTTAATAATTGGATAATATCAAATTATTAGCCCTCAAAATGTTCTTATGTTGTGTCTATTCTCTGTTTTGAGAGCTCTGAAGTAAATATGCTATTGGCTTCTTGTGCTACTGCCCTTCAGATTCTGGCATCTTTGATTTCCTCACTATATTTGAACTTGCTGCATGCTTGTTATGCTTCTGAGAGAGAAGGATATGGGATTGTGTGTAGTGGAGGAGGAGACCTTCATACATCATCACGACTGTGTTTTCTTCTGATTTTTTCACCTGTTTCTTTGCATTGCACATTGGGTTCATACACCTATTTTCATGTTTATATATAGGAGTATGATTACACATGAATGTCATGTGTTGCTTATGTTCTTTGAGCTTTGGAGATTTAATTTATGTGCTTATAAACATGAATTGACCTCTACATGTTATTCTACCTTCACTATCGTTAGCAGGAAACAAGGTAATTCAAGCAGAGCTCGCGGTCGGAATCCGTTATCTGATAATCTCAGAATGAAAGGCTGTGACACCTACATGGCTTTTGGATTCTGGAACCATAACCCACTTAACTTAGGATCTTGGTCAGTTGCGCTTTGCTGCTCCTAATGATAGTGAACACGACTTCTTAGGGAATGGTCATGTTGTTTCTGCTACTCACTTTGGGGAGGGTATTTTATCTACATCTAACCAAGTTATAATGGTCTCTACCCGATACAACAGTCATCACTTCCAAGACTTGCACTTACTACTTCTATTCAGCACTCACATCTTTGGCATAAACACTAAGGGGCATTTACATACATACTACACCCACATTTCTTATGTATTTACATATCCAACCGCTAAACATTCATTTTTTTATTTTTTTTTTTACATTCATGCTACTCAGATCCATAATATCACATCAAAAACACCATTACAAGGTGTTTTAAGTGTAGATATGAAACTTTTGGTGTCAGATATGTAAATACATCTCTTTTATGGTATTTTCCTTTTGAAGAAGTAGCAGATTAGTGCTCTCTTTTATTCATCAGTGTGTAGTTTCTTAATTGGTTTGCTTGTATTGGATGAATATGAACCTTTGCACGTTAAATTCAGTAAATTATGATATGATTATTTGATTAAAAAAAAAAAGAAGAAGCTTTCTTCTATTCTCAGATACATTGGTGGCGTTGCCATTTGGCCCTGGCAAGGCTCTCATTGCTATCGTTGTAATGAATAACAACATATTTAGATGGTTTCTGAAAGGTATAATTGTGTTTGCTGCTCCTTGGCGGCCTCTTGTGATGCAGCTGATTGAAGCATGCCACAGCATTTTTGGGATCCCTCAGGTCAGATGAGTCCTCCAACGCGGTCAAGATTTTGGAAAGCTAAGAGAGTAATCTTTGTCACTTTATAAGTTTTTGAAATGGACATTCAATCTGGTGCATCGTCTATTTTTGCTTGTATTATATATAGCATTTTTGTGTTTTGAATCCATGCACAAAAAGGTGATCTTTAAGAAAATGAAATACATCTTTCATTCATGAGTAATGTGGCATATATTTCACAATGAAAGTTTGGATTTTAGATATGTGAATACATAAGAACTGTATGTGTGCAAATGTCCCATAATTTTGATGTCATGACATTCAAATATGAGGTTCAAGTCTTATGTTTCCTCCATCAAAGTGAGGTACATGATTTCAAGTAGTTTGATCATGGGATCCTTAATGGATGGATTTGATTGCCTGAGAATATAAGCACATTTTTAACTTGGAAGATTCATATACATAGCGCACAATTCTTATGTAGTTATTTATCTCACACCTAAAGTTTATATTTGCATACATAGTACTTTGGTGCTTTCAGCCTATCCATAAAAAAAATGTAGATTTCACTGGAAGAAAAATAGGGTTAATTTTTATATGATATTAAGAATTTGAGTACCATTTATTTAAATATAAAAATTAAGGTGTGAGATATATAGACACTTAAGAATTGAGTCTGGCGTTGGTAAATTTTCCGATTATTGTTGTATGTAAGGTTTCTTAAGAAGTTTGTTGCCCTCCTGGATTACTGGATAGCACAATTCGTGGCGACCCTTACTCGAGGACTCTTTTCAATATAAGTGTGCAACCGAGGAGGTACTCCTAGCTTCTCATAAGCAACCTTATGCAATCATTTCTTTTCTATTTTTTAAAACCATTATAAAAGTTAATAATTATGGACCCATATATGGTCACTCTTATTAAAATGGCATCAGAGGCGGCAGGTACGTGTTACTACTTTCTCTTACTACATTTGATTATATATGTTTTATTTATTCTTGTGATACTACTATTCTTCTTTTATTTACTGCTTTTTTGGCATGTGAAAAGAAAATCCTAGGGTAGAGGACATAGGACATATGTTTAGGTTGAACCCTTATAACATATGACCAACATACTCTTTTGATAAAATAATTTTATTGATTTTTCAAAATGTTATAACAAAATACATTCAATTAAATAATATTATAAAGTATTTTTATAAATCAATTCAAATCATTCATATATGTTAAAATATTAATAATAACATGATAATAATTCACCCTTTTTTATTTACGAGGCTTTCTTTGATGAAGTAATCTATGGTTGCTAACAAGAGTCCTCTGATTCAAAGAAGTTTAATGACTTGGTTAGAATAAGTAAATTTAAAACTAACAGTGGTGTCGGGATGACTGAACCATGAAATCTCAATCGACACCGCTTAATATAAAATAAAATACCCCTTTTAATAACTTCAATAGTAAACAAAATTCAAAATCATTTCACAACAACCAAACAACAACAAAGAACCTAGGATAGACCATTTGAGACATGGCTTCTCTCTTCCCTCCACTTTTCACAGAACGAGTCGACGTCTTGATCAAGCAGTGGTCAATCTTTGAGCGACAATCACGACTAAAACATGAAGCGAATGTGATCCTCAACTGCACTTTTCATAGTCTTAAACGACATAAACCCCTAGGACTTCAAGGTCGTTCGTTTAACACGATGTTAATCCTCATCCATTCTTGAAGCTTTCTCGTGATTGTATGTCGTACGATATAAGCCCTAACTTTTTTGAGGATCTTGAGATCGTTGTTCAGTGCAACGTAAATCCTCTCATTTTGTTAGACTGTTTGCATAATCGTATATCATGTAAATATAAGTCCTAAATTTCTAAATAAATTGCAAAATTGAAATAATAAATGATTTCATTTTCAAAGATGTAAAGTCAAATCATAGGTTAGTTTGAGATGTCACTGTTGTTTCTTCATTATCTTCGACATCTTCTATTTTTCATTTCTTTGGATTCCATAAATAACTATTTCACATTGATCATTTCCCATTTCATATTCTTACAATAAATCATGAAAATTAAACATTAAATTCTTAAAGACAAAGCCCAATCTTAATCGAGAGTTTTCTTAAGTGATGTCGGTCGTTTTAGATGTAATTAACTATAGGGGTTTGTACTTATAGAGTTAATTAGTAAAGAGATAATCTAAAACCCTATCTAATCTTTAGATTATGTAGGGGAAGAATCCGTTGGAAATTTTGCATACCAAATAAATATCATACATTTCTTAGTTGAATAATTGAGGCCATAATTAAGTGATATTCTCATCGTTCGAGATGACATATCACTTATGATGTTGGGTTTAAGTATTTAAACAAACAAATATTCGAGATCTGTCCAATCTCATTTTCCAAAATTAAAAATTAACATTTTCAAAATCAAAATTATAAATATATTAAATCAAAATATTTTCAACACCCATAAATAAAATCAACAGGTACCTGAACGTAATTCCAATATTTTCAACACCCATAAATAAAATCAACAGGTATCTGAACGTCAGTCGGTCATTTTATTGAAATTTTCCAAATACATTGTTTAAACAATAAACTAGAAATTATATAAGAACACAACAACAGAAAAAAAAATGACATGGTGCAACTAAGTACAACGTTGTTGTACCAAATAAAATAAGAAGAAGAAAAAAACAAAGGAAAAAAAAAACTAAGTACAACCATATACAACATGGACGCGCTTAAGAAAAAAAATTGACAAGTAATAAAATATTTGCTTCTACCTAAATTATTGTATTTTCAATTAAGAAAATATACAAAATGACCATGAAATTCATGTAAATATATAACAAAAAATAACATAAGGAAAAAATATACGTACAACTATGTACAACATTGTTGTACCAATAAAAATAAATTGGAGGTTACATATTTAGTAGGAACAACAATTAAATTAAAGTTGTACATAATAGAAAAAAAAGAAATAATAATTGCGACTTCTTCGTAAATCATCACAAATGCAAGCAAAATTGAGAGATGAATTTAATAAGAACAAAACTTGACAGAAAAAGCGTTTAGTACTACCATGTACAACATCGTATACATGGTTGTACTAAAGAAAATAAAATCCACACAAAAAAATACATGCATGAATTTTGTACTAATCTTTTTATTTTCAATTTTAAACTATTCAAAAATGCAAATGATATTGAGTGATGAAGTTAATGAGAAAAAGACTCGAAAAAAAAACATTCGGTTCAACTATGTTCAACATAGTTTGACCGAAGAATAAAAGATCCAGACATAAATAATACATGTACAACAATGTAATAAATGGTTGTCTGGATGACAAAAATGAAAAAAAAAAAAAAGTTAAATTTATTACCACAACCTAACCATTGAGTTTTCAATTAAGAACTAAAAAGAATGAGACTATAAATTTAAAAGGTACAACAATTAAATTAATGTTGTACGGAATAAAAAATATTAAATAGGATGAATTTAATAAGAACAAAACTCGACAGAAAAATATTCGCACAAAAAAAATTACATCTATAAATTCTGCACTAATCATTGCGTTCTCAATTCTAAACACATGAAAAATGCAAACAAAATTTAGAGATGAATTTCATAAGAACAAAACCTGACAATAAAATATTCAGTATGACCACGTACATATGTTTGTACCAGAGAAAATAAAATCCGCACAAAAAAAATCACATGTCTAAACTTTGTAATAATCATTGTGTTTTCTATTCTAATGTCATATAAAATGCAGACAAAATTGAGGGATGAAGTTAATGAGAACAAAACTCGACATAAAAAACATTCGATACAATCATGCATTACATTGATTTTATACATACAATTATAGCTTTAGTTCATCATGAATTTAAAATGTTAATGCACAAGGGTTCACATGAAAATTGTTTAGGGAAATATGCCATGTTTTAAATTGCTTCTCTTGAAAAGCCTAGAGACCAAATTTGAAAATAAGGTAGAGCTAACGGTCATATAAATTTAGTAATTATTAATGACGTGGGTTATACAATAAGAGAATAATTGCCATATTGCATTAATAATGCGTGTCATCATAATTAATTACTATAATCAGCCCCACTCTGCATTAACATTTAAGATTTAGTGAAGATATGCCTCCAATTTAAAAGGAAAACAATGATCTTAATTTATGATAATTGGAAGGTAATCAAATGGATGCTCTCTATAACTTTATATAAATAGAATATGTATATAAGAATCTCGAGTCAATTAAAAGTTTATCGCCGCCTTAATACTATCCAACACATTTTTTTTTTCACGCTAATTTTTTAGCCAGAAGGTAAAAATTCTGCTTCTGATAGATTAGATACTAATAAGAGTGAAAAATATATGTATAAGCTATAGAAACAAAAAGAAAAGAAAAGTAAACATTTAATTCAAGTAAAGTGTATTAAAGATTAAAAAAAAAATGCTTCTCTTAAAGGAAGATATTAACATAGATGGGTGGGATATTTTGATGAACTTTTCGATGAAATTTTGAAAATACAATTGACATTAGTGATCACAATATCGTTAATTATAATAAAACATTTTATTTTTACCATCAACTTTAGGAAAAAAAAAAGTTAATGATGCTTTAAAGAAAATCAAACATAGAAAATTAGTAGGACCTGATGATATCCCAATTGAAGTGTGAAAATATTTAGGATATTTGAGAGTTTTTTGTCTTATTAAACTCTTTAATACTATTTTAAAAACTAAAATGATGCCCGAGGAGTGTATGAAGGTAATTTTGGTCCACATTTTTAAAAATGAAGGGGATGCAAAAGAGTGCGCAAATTATAGAGGAATTAAGTTGATGTGTCATACTTTAAAATTATGGGAGAAATAATTGAACATAGGTTAAGACGTAATATAAAGATTTCTCATAATCAACTTGGATTTATGTCGGGCATGTCTATGGATTTATGTCGGACATGTCTATATGGAAGTTATACATTTATTGAGAGGTTTGATGAAGAAATATAGAGAGTGAAGAAATACAGAGAGAATATAGAGGATCTACATATGATTTTTATTGATTTATAAAAAACTTACTATATGGTTCAAAGAGAAGTCATTTGAAGAGTTCGAGAGAAGAAAAATATTGATATAAAGTCATTAAGGATATGTATGCTAGAGCTGTCACTTGTGTTAGAATAGACGAAGTGTTGATCAAGTATTTTTCTCTTTCAGTTGGATTGAATCAGGGATCGACTTTAAGCCCATATCTTTTTTCTTTAGTTCTTTAGTTATGGATGCAGTTATGGATGCTCTTACTGGACATTTACAGCAGGATGTACCTTGGTGTATGCTTTTTGCTAATGATATTCTTCTTGTGGATAAGACTAGGGAAATGTTTCAAGAAAAAAATTGAATTATGGAGGTCTATATTGGCCTTCGTTTGAGTATATCTAAAACTAAATATATTATATGTAATTTTAGTAGTAGTAGCTCTAGTGGCAAAGTTGTAACTTTGGATTATCAAATCATTAAAATGTGTGAACAGTTTAGATATCTCAGATCTATTGTGTAAAGTGATGATGATATATATATGGGGATGTTATTAGTAGAATTCAAGTTGGTTGGTTGAAGTGGAGGAATGCATCGGACATATTACGTGATAAAAAAGTGTCGCTTAGACTGCAAGAAAAATTTTATAAGATGTTGGCGAGACTTGCAATGCTCTATGGCGCAGAATGTTAGTCTTTAAAAGAGCAGCATAAAACAAAGTTAAGTATTACTGAGATAAAAATGCTTAGGTGGATAAGTAGCTTGACACCTATACATCCGTGATAGGGTTGGTGTAGCTCCGTGGATAAGTAGCTTGACACCTATACATCCGTGATAAGGTTGGTGTAGCTCCGGTGACGAACAAGATTAGAGAGAGTAGTCTTAGATAGTTGGGTCACATCAAATGTCGACCATCTGATGATCTTGTTAGGAGGGTAGATGTTTTAGATTCGACTTATGTTAAAAAGACAGAGGTAGACCTAAAAATACTTGGGCTTCTTATATAAGAAAAAAATATTAATTTATTATAATTAGATGAAAATATGACACGATAAGACGCAATGGTTAAAAATAATTCATGTAGCCAACCCCAATTAGTGGGATAAAGGTTCGTTGTTTTAGTTGTTGTTGTTGCTGTAAAATATTTTATTATTCATCAAAATTACGACTGAACTCTTAACCACCATTCAAAGCATAATAACATTCCTAACTAGGAGTATTCTTGATTTAGAAAATAATGATGTCCCAAAGTATAAAACATCAACAATTTTAATAAAAGTGTGCTTTAATTGATAGCAATTTAAACAAAAGTCAATAATATATCCTTCTCTTAATTAAGCATTCCAACATCTTTCATTGATTAAGATAGACATTTCACAAGTAAGCAAGCAAAAACTTTCACAAAAAATGCAGAACACTTGTAATTCTTTTTTCTTTATTTTGCATTAATTTTAGATCCTGTTCATCTTATTTTGCTTAAGAATAGAACTTGTATGTCTTTGCTTGAATTATGATCTGCCTTAAACCTCCAATTGGTGAGATGATCATCAACAAAACTCCCAGCACAATACAAATCTGCATAAATACATAATCATTTCAAAACATGAGAATTGAATCAGCTTTGGATTTTGAAAACAAACAGGAAAGAAGCATAAAAACAACTTCAAAAACTCTATGTAA
Source organism: Phalaenopsis equestris (assembly GCF_001263595.1). Taxonomy (NCBI): domain Eukaryota; kingdom Viridiplantae; phylum Streptophyta; class Magnoliopsida; order Asparagales; family Orchidaceae; genus Phalaenopsis; species Phalaenopsis equestris. The sequence goes on along the minus strand of NW_018164630.1, from coordinate 767,899 downwards.
AAATATATTTCTTACAACTAAATATTTTAACTGTGGTTGCTATGGGAAAGAAGTTATTCAGCTTATTCTAACCAAAAAAAAAATTGTTGCAATATTACTACAACTGTTACAAATAATTTTGATCATCCCAATTCCCAAATGAACTCTTAAACTTACCCAATTGGTGGTCCATGACAAGCTGAACTTCCTAGGCTTATAGATAGCAAGCCACATGACACAAGGAAGCTACAGAACAAAAGTAGCATAAGTTACATTACAAACTATTATATTTCATGTAAAGACATGGAAACAGGATAAATTGTGTAAGTTTTTGCAGGCTTACAAAATATGTTGTTGGTGCAAAAGCAAAGCCTCCGAAGAATCCAAGAAGACCGCCGAAGAAAGGGAAGGTTATGCCAATAAACATAGTTAAAGCTGCAAGTATAATGACCAATAGGCTAGACATAAGCTTCAGAAAACTTCAAGTATTGCTTATATGTGAAATTGTATCTTACCAACATAGACACTTCGAGCAATCAAACGAAGAGTTAACCCGGGAGGGAAATAGAGTTTCTTCACCAGTACAGTTTCGATCATGTCGAATACAGGCATGGCATAAATCTGCTTCCAAATACATCAGATCATAACATGATTAACACAAAATAGAATATTTCATGTTAAGAAAGAAGTAAGGAAGAAGTAATATGTACCTGATAACTTCCGATGACATGAACAACAACAAACATATTAGCCATGGCTATCAACCAGCGAGGTTTCTCTAGACTGATAAGTATGTTATCCTCGACCGAGTTGCCGAAGGCCCAATAGCCAATTAGAGCTACAGGGAAGTAGCAGAGAGCAACTATGATATAGGCAACAACAACACCTTTCCACATTGGTTTCTTAGATGGCTTTTCTGCGGTAGAAGGAATGGTTGCTTGGATTTCAAGCACCACATTGTGGCCTGCATAGGCAAAGGCAACGTCTCCCAATGCACTAAAAAAATTGAACACAGTGCCTGCACTGCTGTGTGCTTTGTAGCCATATTCCACTCCTTCAACTTTCCCTTTGTCTACGGAAGCTCCCCATGCAATGGTGGAGTAACTGGTAACAAAATCAAATATTAAATTTTATTTATTCATCATGAAGTTTTAACAGCCATGGTTGAAAAATGAATACCTCAAGGACATGACGGCGGCGGCGAGGGAGACGCCGGAGATGGAATTGAAGTTAGGAAGTTGGGAAAGGACGAAGTGAACCGAGGCGAATATCATGATGAAGTAGGTGAGCTTGATGCTCTTGCAATCAGGGCACACAGTGTCATGGAATTTTTTGAGAGATTTGCCTCCAGTTACCATGTAGACAATGCAAACTCCAACTTCAACAATCAGTTGCTGAGGAACCACGATCCATAACCCGAGTCTATCTCCGAATGCATGCTGGCCAAGCTCATGGTATCTGTCAAATCTTTTTCCGGGCACCATCTCGTGCATCTCAACCATTTGCCATAGTGTGTACAGTGTGATGATCCATGACAGCACTAAAACTGCAACCCCAGGTCCCCTATTCATCACATTGTTCAATACCCATCATCATCATCATCATCATCAATCTCAGTCTATAAATACATATATGTATATATCATGGTAATAAATGTATAGATGCATATTCAGTTGGCATTATGTTACCATCCAAGCTCAGACATGGCATAAGGCAGGCTGAGGACTCCAGCTCCAACCATAGCCGTGACATTGTGGAAGGCAGAGTACCACCATTTTGCATTTCTTGAAGATGTGATTGGAAGCCAATCATCAATGGCCTTTTCTCTGTCAGACTGCAACCAAGATTGATTTATGTATGTTCAATATCTTAATGATGAATAATTGATTATGATGAACTTTCTAAACTTTGAGATGAGTGTAAATTTATAACTAAATAAGCTACTTTTGAATGGTACTCGGTTGAGAGTAAATCCATTTGCTATAGAATTAGGCTCTAATTTCTTCTTCCTTTTTAAATTCTTCCACATGCATTGCTAGCTTGAATCATGCACTGTACTCAGTTGAGAGTAAATCCAATTATTATAGAATTAGGCTCTAATTTCTTCCTTCTAAAATTCTTCCATATCCGCTATCTTAAATCATGCACTAAACAAGTAGTGAGGTGCCCTGATGCACGACTCTAATGAAATTGCGTCGCGTCACACAATAGATCCGCTAAATAAAAAATAATTCTATATTTTAATTTATGGTCCTCTCTTCAGAACATGTGACGTAATTTCATTGGATCCTGATACATTCCGCATCAAGACTCCATGTAATAATTTTCCGTTTGGCTGACTCAATTATGTAATTGCAATTTCACCCAATTAAACTAATAAAAAATATATATAAAATAATCTCTCATTTACAGAGTCAAATTTCAAATATCAAATAGGAGACTTGATCAGGCTTTATTATTTATTTACTTATCCTGATTAATGATTAAGACTAAAAATATTAAGAAATACCCAGCGTTTAGTGGTAACGTACGTAATGGGCTTGGTATCAGCTAATTAAAAATGACAATTTCTTTAATATGCCATACGGCATACAATCGTTCTATTATTATATAATCCAAATCATAATTAATATTAATTACTCAAAATTACACGCAGTCGTTATGTATGGAAACAAATTGATATCGATCATATCTAAAATTTTTATTAGTAAATATGGCCGAGCAGCATAAATTAAGAGCCCGTTTGAGGCAGTTTATTTGGTGCGGTTTATTAGTAAATATGGCCGAGCAGCATAAATTAAGAGTCCGTTTGGGGCAGTTTATTTGGTGCGGTTGAGTTTTGAAAACGCCCCTGATCTGTTTGGGTAAACTGCGTTTTAGCAGTTTATGCGTTTTCAAAATACAGAAAACAACGTTTTCACGATCTGACTTTTTTTATAAAAAAAAATTTGTAATAATCACCGCACCTAGCTTATGAGCAAATTATTTTTAATCAGCTTATCAACAGATTATTCAATAAGCTACAGTTGCCCCTAAACAGACCCTAAAAGTTAAAATTTATATAAATTATTGTAGAAAATGTCCTTCTAAAAGGGGAAGAAAAATCCAAATTCATGCAATTTTCTTTTTTTTATATTTTGATTTAAAATAAAGAAAGAAGAAAAATCCAAATTCATGCAATTTTCTTTTTTTTTTATATTTTGATTTAAAATAAAAGAAAATTGATACTCAAAGAAGTCCTAAAATAGTAGTAAAGGAAAGATAAAATAAATATAAAAATGCAAAAAAAATAAAAATAAAGAAGTCTAATTAAAATGGATCATAAGGATGGCAGCAGTTATATGATGCTCTGCTGAATATTTGCTGATTTAAACAAGATATGGAAGAAACAATAGAAGTAATTTCAAATATGTTACTCCCGCACCTTGTAGTTTAAGTCCCCGTTGGTCGTGCTGTCGGCGGCTTTCGCGGCAGGAGCTACAGCCGTCATGGCGGCAAGAGAGACAAGAGAAAGAGAGAAAGGGGATTGGATGTTGAAGGAGACCTTGACCTTTTAATTAGAAGGCAACGCGTTATATAGAGAGACGAGGAGTGCGCATTACACGCGGTTTTATTCATCCAATCATTCGTCGCTCTTCCAAGTCAAAGTCTCCTAGTCAAAGCCTCCTCAAAATTTTACGGCGCCGGATCCAGTTATGCGTTCGGACTTCAATAAAATTTAGTTAAACATATAAAATTTAAAAAATTATTAACATTTCGACTAATAAATTTTTAATTTTTTAAAAGGAGAATCTGCTGAAGTACACTTGATGTTGTATTATTGGAGTCTGGACGTAGATTTGCGTCCGGACTCCGTAAGAAAAACGCTCACATTCCCCGTAGCGAACATTCTGTCCAATACTCTTGACTATTAATGAATCTACCAATCTTTGATAAATCATATACTTGTCTAATAAAGATGGATCGGTCATAGATGAGCAACAAAAGACAAGCAATCCTAAATGGGAGGTAATGTTTTGGAGAATGTAGTGAGGTGATGTTGGGGCAATCGTAATGGACTAACTATTTGATAGTGGTGTTTGGGTTGCGATGATTTAACAATTGTGATCGGATGAATACGGGATTCGATGCTGATGGTTGGGTGATGATAGTTCAATGATGATGGCTCGACAACTATTTAATGTAGATGGTGAAGAGACGATGGTTTGATGATGTTGGATGAGTGGTATCAGTTTCACAATGATTGTGAGGAGAGTGTATTTTGATTACGGGGGCACGAACACGATCTGATGGTGGCTGTCAGGAGATGCTAACTTGGCAATGATTATGTCTCGAATGTAATAATAGTTCGAGAAAAAATGGGGTTCGAGTGATGATGGTTTAAGGTGGTGATGGATTAGTGGCGGTGGGATGGGTGACCGCTTGTGATGGTCGGAAGACAATGATATGACAATGATAATTTGATTGTAATATATGAGTGCGATAATTTGACGACGATTGATGAGTGATGACTATATAACAACGATGATAAGTTACTATAGAGTCAATGATTCTCAACAGTAACAAATTTATTTATTATTATTATTCTTCT
>NW_018164630.1:744955-758088 GCF_001263595.1 Phalaenopsis equestris | reverse complement strand
CTTCAATGTTGCTCCGAGCCATCACTAGTGCCCCCTTGGTCACCTTCCAGAATTCACCTATGAAAACGATCACGAGTCTTGACTTTGTCTGTCGGCTCACATAAATGAGATTTCTTTTCAGACTGAGAACATGTCTAACTTAAGTAAGCTTTCAAATTATTCCATTTATCAACATGATATCAACATCACCCTTTCTTATGATACTGCAGGCCTTGTTATCTCCCAGAAACCCTTCTCTAGATTACTTTGAGTATAGTTTTTTAAATACCTATATATTAGGGCAAGCATGAAAAGTGGCACATGAATCTACAATCCAAGATTCAGTGTCGACCAGTGAAAACACCAGTGAGTCATGTTGAATTTCACCAGTGGAGACATTTATAAAGAAATTCTTTTTCTGTCCTCCACAACCAACTTTCCTTGCAGCTTTACAGCCCTTGAAATGTCTTTTCTTTCCGTAGTTCCATCATTCTCCTCTATTATTTCCTTTGCTTAACCTGGACTTTCCTCTCTTGTACTTGGTTTGCCTTTGTTATTATTTCCGTCTAAAATATTTCCTATGTTATCAGCATTTGATGCAAAACCACAAGGTTCACCAATTGTTGAGTTTATGTGAACCTCTTCATTCAACATAAAACCTTTGTATTCCTTGAAGAATTACTCACTATTATAACCAAACTATCATGGCTATATGTAAATGAAAACAATATCATTAGTGTTCTAACCTTACCATCAAACTTGATCCCCACAGAGCACAGCTGACTCGTCAAAATGTTGAAATTATTTTGATGTTTTATCACTGAATTGTGTTCCACCATCTTAATGTTGAATAACTTCTTCATTAGAAAAATCTTATTTGATGCATAAGGTTTTTCATACATTTTGGTCAGTATCGTCATAAGAATCACCATAATTTTTTCATTTACAATGTTTAGACAATAAAAGATGAGGAAAGTGACAGCCGAATCAAACCTAGTGTTTCTTGATCCAACATTTCTCATTCTTTCATAGTAATAGATTCTGGTTTCTTGGCAATTCCCTGTAGTGGCAAATACAACTTTTTCTGGTACAAAAAAATCATCCACTTGCATCTTCCAAAATGCGAAGTTCGTCCCATTGAACTTCTCCATTTTGAACCTTGTTTCGTCGGTCATTGCTCTCACTCGAATCAAACACCTCTCTCATACCACTTGTTAAGATTGAAACAGTCCCCTTCAACTTTACCAGGACTTATATTCAATTAGAATCTAAACCACACCACATAATTGAATTGCACAGATTTGAGAAACCGAAACAAAAATTTACAAATAGAAGCACAACAAAGACAATCTAGAAAAGAGCACAAAAATTTTACATGGAGAAGCACGAGAACGAGAAAAAACAACGTAGCTACGCCAAAAAAATTTCACTATGAATTCAAAATGTTTATAAAGAACACTCTCAAATCTCACATTTTCTTCTCCACAATCAAAGAAATTTACAACATTTCACTCCAAATACTTTCTCTCAATCTGATAACAGCAACACACATGAAATTCTCCTCTCCGACACTTCTCTCATTCACCAGAAAATTATCGAAGAACTTGCGCATAAGAACTGCCACAATCCATTGACTAGAGTGCCCCGACATGTGGGCGCAGAAGCGCCCATAGTCTGCTTCTGTTGGCGTTGGGTGCAGGAGCGCCCGAAGCTTGGCGCTCAAGCGCCGCATGCTCTGGTTCATCTGTGTTGTGCTCCAAATCAGACTCCACATACTAACATGCTACAATTAGGCTTCAATCAAAAATGTCTCCTACCACATGAAAACTTTGATACAAGTTAACATTCCAAATCGAGTTGTTTTGAGTCATTAAGAAAGTGATAGAATAATAAAATAAATCATAATGAATTAAAACATTAAAAAAAAACAAGGCTATATTTTTTTCTCCTGCATTAAAAATTTATCTTAACATAATATGATTTTATCATAAATATTAAATATATGTTTGACTTGATATTACAATAGAGAATAGTCGTGAGTCAACATCCATCCAGCGAAGGGAAAAAGGCTTTTGACTTGTTTTTTTGAAGAAGAAGTTGACCTGAAAGACATGTTCAAATTGAAATATAAACTAATTTTTGCGCACTTATTTGTATTTATTTGATATTAAATAAATAAAATATTTTAATTCTTGAAATGAAAGTATCATGATATATATATATATAGAAAATCGGTATTTGGCGGAGACCCAAATAACAATTTCTCATGTGCTAGGCCTCATGATGAGAGGCCGCACCATGTGCCTAAGGGTCTGTTTGGGGCAGCTGCAGCTTATTGAATAATCTGCTGATAAACTAGGTGCAGTGATTATTATAATTTTTTTTCTTTTTTTGGAAAAGTCAGATCGTAGCTAGAAAGTTGTTATCGCACCTAGATAGGCACGGTGTGAAAACACTGTTATCAGCATTTTGAAAACGCGTGAGCTGCCAAAATGCAGTTTATTCAAACAGGTCTGATGCATTTTCAAAACGCTACCGCACACAATAAGCTGCCCCAAACGGGCTCTAAATATTTGAGAACCCAGCGTCACTGGGGATCGAATCCGTGATATATATATTGCATTTCTTACAAAATTTAACTTTGCATTAATTATGGGCGTCAAACATCTAATTCCATATAATTATAAAAAAAATTGCATTTATATCCTCCAACTTTCTTTAAACTTGATAGACCCAAAATATGATGAGAGGGCCAAATCAAAGCTAATCATTTTAAATATAAAATTTATTAATTAATATTTTAGTAATTGAAAATAGAGCACGATATAAATGGCATATAAGCATTTTAATAAATCCTGAGATCGATTCATATAAATCCAAATATAGATCAGTTCACACTACAAAAATTAGGAAGATATATTAAAAAAAATATCACGAATCAGACCCGGTTATAAATTTATTTTATTTTATTTAGGCCATATTTGGGACAGCTTATTTGGTGCGGTGCGTTTTGAAAACTCACCCAGGGCTGTTTGTGTAAACTTAGGGTCTGTTTGGGGCAGTTGCAGCTTATTGAATAATCTGTTGATAAGGTAAGTGCGATTGCTATTATAATTTTTTATTTTTTTTGGAAAAGTCATACCGCTGCCAGAAAGCTGCCACCGTACCTAAATAAGTGTGGTGTGAAAACACTATTTTCAGCGTTTTCAAAATGCACAAGCTGTCAAAACGCAATTTACCCAAACAGGCCATGTGCATTTTCAAAACGTCACTGCACCAAATAAGCTGCCCCAAACAGACCCACAGTTTTGGAAGCTTATTCAAAAATCTGCTTTTTCAAACCGTTGAAATCAAGACAGCTTTCTAGTTACGGTCTTACTTTTCAGACAAAATAAAAAATTGTAATACCCACCACAACTTTTTGAACAATATATTATTTTTCAGCAGCAACATTTTATTAATAAGCGGCAACTTTCTCGAACGGACGCTTAGTTCAATGAAGAAAATAAAATCTTTAATATGACCGAGTCTACAGGCAATAACAAAGATATAATTTCTCAATCTCATCATAAATAAATAAACAAGAAGGCCATACTAAACTTATGAATTTATACATTTCATACAAAAATCATCACATAAAAAAAATTGTATTTTTATCAACTTTTTAAGAGTAAATGACAATTTTTCATGCATAAGTTCATGAACATTATAAAAATAAGTGTCAAACATTAGGTGCTATCAGCAAATACAAAGGAATTGTGTGCTAAATATGTAAATTTCTTTTTTATTTTATTTTTAATTTTAATTTAATTTTGTCGAGCAAGTCCAAGAGATCAAACAGAGCCATACAAGTAATTATTTGAACTGGCCAAAGTGCTACAAACTAATATTTATTATTTAGCAAAAATAAAATAACATTGAAAAAAATGTATTTAATAACTAAAATAAAAATAATAAAAATAAAAAAAATAAAAAAAAAACCAAAAACAGTGCTGGTAACCTAATCAACGCAATTAGTTATTGATTAGCAAACTTTTAATATGTATATATCTTCTCTATTAAATCAACGTCATCATTGGCATCGTTCATTGACATCGTCGTCAATTTTTAAGTTATATACAAGAGATTTTCAAATGTTTTTTTTTTCATAAATATAATTTTTTTTTGGATTTGCTTTAATAATGTGTTTAGGGTTCAAAGTTTAAGCTTTAGGGTTTTATTGGATATGAGCATGCACTCTTGAAATATTTTTGAAGCTCTTTAAAATGTCAATTATCATTGTTGAATATTAATTTGTTCGTGAAGCGCACTCGAGGAATAGAGCGTAAGATAAGAAGAAGAGAGAGTGAGAGACAGAGAGGGGAGTGCACATTAATGAATGATGATTTGAATTATTGATTAGTCGTTTCTCATAAAATGATCCTCTATTTATAGAGGAGTGGGTACAATATGTGAAATTACATGTCAGCCTCTGTTTTAATTGGCGTGGGGGGTTTACAAGATATTTTAGACATTTTACATGTATAGGCCTTCGACTTAGCTGCCCTATGACAATGACTATAACTCGGCTAGCTGGAATCAGTTGGCTCGGCAAGAATTGTTCTTCTGACTATGATAATCATGATTACTAGTCGGCCTTTGATAGTCTCCGGGTCGACAAGACTTGACTCGATCAAATCGGCTTTGTCAGTCGGTTATTCTAATTTGGTTGTCGACTATTGAACCCTAGGTGAGAAACTCTTGTCGACAGAGCAACGCTAAGCTATCAGGCAAATGATGAATCACTGTAATCCTATAGATAGCTCACTCATTGACGAGACAACCCTTTGAGATGCTCCATGTGGCTGGTATGGCCGGTTCTCTGCCCCTGATAAGGAATCTCAAGGGTGCCAGTGAGATTGTTGGTGATAATGAGCTCTTTACTTCAGTAGGGTTATAGCGAGAGGGAGGTTAATGCGTCTGTGTTTTGGTTCATTTTAAAAGTAAGAGTTGTCAACTCATCAGATTATCGTATTAAAATTCACTTTTCCAAATTAACCCTCTTTCTTGAACCATTGAGATGATTCAAAGAAAGAGAAAAAATTGTAAGAGGAGAAAATAAGACGAAACCAGACGAACAAATTAAATCAAAAAGAGCATGAATAACTTATGTAAGGTTGTCCTCGTGCGATAAGCCAAGAGAGTATATGTTAAAATAATATCAGATCAAGACACACTAAACCTCATATCATATGACCAGAGAAACTATATATATTATATTATTCTGATTTCAATAGTACTTCCAAATGAACATGTCCCTTTGTTTAATTGCATCTTCGAGGATACCCAGGAAAAACTCTTTATAATAAGAACCCCGCTTACAATTTGTAACAACTAGTGAAAAAGCTATATTAAAGAAACACGATCATCTCAACTGAGAACATCCCGCCACCTTCACAACTTATACCAAACCAAAAGGGAGAGGGTGAATCCGTCAAATCCGCAAATGGATGACGACATGTTAACAGACAGGGTCTACGAAATAACTAAGTTGACTCAACAAGGACATCCCTATGCTTCAAGACCTAACCGGGTCATAAGGGCACAGGGTGAATCCTTGAAATTCTCAAATGGATGACACCCTATTGATAACAGGAGGTCGATGACACGACATCAATGGGCATCAAAGGAAGTCTAAACTCAAAGGGGTTTAACAACAAAGAGATAAAAAAATCCTAATCAAGTAGATATAGATGGGTCAGGATCTCATGGATCTATTATCCCAAGCTATTAAAACTCTAAGTCAACCTGGTCATGAATATAGTCGACCCAACCCAACATGAGATCCCTTGTCAGTAATCCATGAATTGTGTCATCCAATGAAACCTTGATAACCCTAAAGTTAAAGGAAAGAGACGTCTAATCCCTATGACACACTATTAGTAGAGTCCACAGAAGTGAGACTTACACTTGCTAAAAAGTGGCAAGGATACCTTTGGAATGAATCGAAATGAGGGGTACGTCCACGAAACCGAAACCATCTCACAAAATACTTACACCCCGTTTGGGTCAGGGAGTCTCTGACACCTTATGCATTATAGACAACCTTCTAAATAAAAAGATATGACTGGCGAGTCGAGTTGAAGAATCATGATGAATCCTCATTAAGACATCGTAACTAGCAACATGCCACTCAATTAATATGGTCAATTCGCTATCAAGACGGATCATGTAATACTCATGCAAAATGCGAGGCGACTTGGCATATCGTGGTCACTCTATCTAGGTATGAATAATCACGAGTGGTGTGCCAAGAGGCTAAACTCGATGGGACTGCTCTTTCGGGGTGTGAGCGGTCGCATCAGACACAGAAAGATATCTGAACATGGTGGCATACTTGATGGATGATATGCGTCATTTTTACAAGATTTCACCAGCTTTTTACTCGGTATTTTACCTGTTATTTTTACTGATTTATCACAAATATATACTTGTGAAAGGTTTTGTTGATGTTGTGCATGTTATAGGTGTTGAATATGTGCATTTAGAACGAGAAAACCCAACCTAAAAAAGCAACCTAAAGCGGCATGGCCATGCTTGGAAGCAGCGTGACCACGTCAAAGTATCGACACCGGCGGCGTGATCATGCCACAATCCAACGTGACCATGCCTAATTTTCAGATAGGTGGCGTGACCATGCCCGAATTAAGGGTGAGTAAGCCACACGATTTAGAAGGCTAGTGTGACCACGCCAATTTTTGTTGTAACCGTGCCGACAAAGTAGAAAATTATTTTGGCAAGAAATCTTCTTACCAAATTAATGGATTAAAATTGTGAATTAATTACAATTTTTTAAACAATTTAAATTTTAAAATATATTTTTATTCATTAGTGAATTATTAGATCATTAAATATAAAATTTTCTAATTAAAATTAATTTAATAATGTATAAATTAATTATTAATTTTTAATAAATTAAACTAATAAATTCACTTAAATAAAAAATAAATTAAAATCACAATGCTAACTCTCTGTTTCATTCGAACTTCCCATCTTTTGGGAGAAAAACACCCTTGCTTATGCCACTTCTAGGGTTGTCAAAAAAGCTCATTGTTTGCGAACATCTTGTGTTCGGCTTGTTTGTTAATCAAAAAAGTCAAACACGTACAATTTTTGAAGCTCGAATTATAAATGAGTCAAATGCTGACAACTCTTTATTCGCTCGTGTTTGGCTCGTTTAGCTCGAAATAAAAAAAAATCATATAATTATTTATATAATAATATATTATATATATTATTTATATAACACTATATTATATATACTTATATCTAATTTTAAATTATAATAGCTCATGTGGTAATGTGATTATGTGTCTTCTTTCGCATACATTTAGTTTAGATTCTGATACACCACCAATAAATTTTCATTATCCGACACGAATTTCGATACAATTTGTTGAACAAAAAACATTCAAACTTCGATTAAGAGTCATCCAAATGTCCAATTTCATCAAACTTTTAGTCAAACTGATCGGTTGATGAAATAGACCTAATGATGTGAAAGTCAGTTCAGTCCGAGTCAAATCAAACCCGAATCAAATCATTAAATCACTATTGGAGGATTTCCGGATGCATTTGAAAGATCAAACGGATGTCGAATCTAGCAAGTTCATAGTCGAATCGAGAGTCTCGACAAGACGAATCCAATGAGCCCAAGATTGCTCAATTCCAACATCATTAAGACACTCAAATGTCCATCAAACGTCATATGATCAAGGGAATCTCTCCAGACCGTCCGATCAAAATGATTCATATTCCTACATTAATATCACCCAAAACACTATAAATAGAGCTCCACACTTCACATGAGGGAGGAGTGGTCTCCAGACCGTCCGATCAAAATGATTCATATTCCTACATTAATATCACCCAAAACACTATAAATAGAGCTCCACACTTCACATGAGGGAGGAGTGGGGCTTAAGAGAGAACTTGAGACTTTGAGAAAGAGCTCAAGTCCAACATCATCCCTACTATCGCCGACCACCGCCGACCATCGTCGATTACCGCCGATCACCACCGACCTCCGTTGACCACCGCCGACCATCATCCACCATTGATCATCGTCGACCACCATTGACCGGACACCGTCAGATGACACTGTAATCTGAAAATCTTGTAACATTTTTCCGTCTGTGGGACAAGGGGTCGCTGTAATTATCAATATATTATTGATTTTTATAACTGGGTCAGATCCCGTGGTTTTTTTTCTTTTACGGGTTTTTCACGTAAAAACTTCTGCTGTCATCACTGGTTGTTTCACTTTCATCTGAGTGTGTGTTGAATCCTCGTGCAACGTTATGACGATAATCCATTACTCAACCGTCACAAATTTTCTAGCACGCATTAGATTCAAATTCAATACTCTACATTGATTTTTTTTTCAATTAATTTTAAGAAGCCAATTTCGAGCCGAACACGAATTAAAATATTTAAATTGAGACGAATACAAACATATTGATCAAGAGTCAATTTTGAACATGCAATTCAAGAGCCAAACCTGGGCTCCCACAGGCTCAGCTGGTTTAGAGGCCCTGACTCACTTTCCCCGCCGGTTTCACCCAAAACCATCGCCTTCACGATACGGTGGCGCTGTGAAGCTAACGACGGGATCGCGGCTTACGGAGACGACCGAAACTCCCAACCAATCTTTCTCATCCTTCCGCTCCGCTCCTACCAGAAAACATCGAGGAAGGTAAGCCTGGTCGCGCCATTCTTCCTCTTTGCTTGTCACGGATTTACTAAAATCGCCGATTCACATGATTTCCCTGATTTATCCCGAATCGGCTTTCGTTTGACGGGATTTAGCCTAAATCCGCATAATCCTGCTTAAAACCGGCTTCCGAACAGCTTAATCATAATTTATCCTGTCCTACCATTTAGATCTTCTACGCCTGCTTGGCTGTCAGCCAGTCTAGTCCATGGCGCCCAAGGCGAAGCCAAAGCCCTCGCCGCCAGCCTCCAAACCTCTGACGCCACCACTGGAGGACCTTTTCTCTGCCCTTCATCGCCATTGCGAGAATTCCGAGTATGATCAGGTCCTCAAGGTCGCACATCAAGGTCTCTCCTCTTCTTTCTGGTTCCCGATCTTCATTTACGCTTTTTCTTTTCGATTGAATGCATTCCTTATTTCAGTTCTTTCGGTTGCCCCTGGAGACGAGGACGCCATTCGGTGCAAGGTCGTTGCTTTGATAAAATCGGATGCGGTGGATAAGGCTCTTTCTACTATTCTCGCATCTGAAAGCCTGCCCATTGACCTAAAATTCTATAAGGTATCCTGTTGTTCTACGAATTTGATGGAAATGTTGTGCATGCTTGATTACGGATGAGTTTCCTATGGTATCCTACTTATTTGCTGTTGGGTTTGCTTGAGATCAGATAGTAATTATGAGTTTGTGATCATCAAGTTCGTTCACTTAAGGCATAATGCATATAGTTTGTTTGATATGATGAACAAATGACGTTGTATGAAATGTAAAGTTGGAAAATGTAGGCTTAGGTTTTCAGGAAACCAGTTCTCTATAGATTGAAACCACATTTTATCTTGTTGGGGATTATTGAATCAGCAGCAAAAGAAAGTTTAACATGAACGCACATACATTGCTTCAATAGCTGAAATAATGTACATTCATGCCATAGATTGTAGCTAAAGGGCAACAGCTCCTTCTGTTGCTTACTTTAGACATTAAATGGAAGAGAAAAAATGCTGAAAGATGCGGAGAAAAGATTGGCTTACTGAGGATGGGTATCAACAATGGAAGGTGAGATGGCAGTGCAGGAATATGTAGGGATTTGTTGTTATGGGGGGAGTAATTGGGGAGCTGGTCTAATATAACGAGACGGGCTATTATTAAAGGGGATGCAAGAAAGATAAGGCTATTTTTAGCACTGCTGGTGGTGTATTAAGGAGTGGTGGAAAGGAAGAAGAAGAAGAAGAAGAAGAAGAAGAACAACAACAACAACAAGCCTCAAAGAAGAAGAAGAAGAAGAAGAAGAACAACAACAAGCCTTCAACAACAACAAGCCTCTGTCTCACTAAGTGGGGTCGGCTACATGAATCATTTTTCTGCATTGCATCCTATAAAGTGTCATATTTTCATTTATTTCTAACAGATTAAGATTATTTTTAAACAATATGCCCAAGTATTCTTAGGTCTACATCTGCCTTTCTTAACATAACTCAAAGCTAATGCATCTACTCTTTTAAGAAGATTATCAGATGGTTATCGTTTAATATAACCAAACCATCTAAGACAAATTTCTCTAATCTTGTCCTCCACTGGATCTACACCTACCCTATCACAAATATATTCATTTCTCGTTTTGTCTCTAAAGTATCAAGCCACTCATCCACCCAAGCATGCTCATCTCAGTAACACTTAACTCTGTTTTATGCTTCTCTTTTAAAGGCCAACATTCCGTGTCATAGAGCATTGCAGGTCTCACCACCATCTTAGAAAAATTTCCTTTCAGTCTAAGCAGACTTTTCTATCACACAATAATCCCAATGCATTCCTCCACTTCAGCCAATCAACTTGTATTCTACTAATAACATCCTCATATATATCACAATCACTTTTAACAATAGACCGGAGTTATCTAAAACGTTCACACCTTTTAATGATTTGAACACCCATAGTTACAACTCTGCCATTAGAGCTACTACCAATAAAATTAAATTCCATGTATTCAATTTTAGATCTACTCAAAATGAAGGCTTTAGACTCCAATGTTGACTTCCATAATTCAAGTTTTCCCTGAACTCTTTCTCTAGTCCTATCCACAAGAAGGATATCATCAGTGAAAAGCATACACCATGCTACATCCTCTTAGAAATGTCCAATAAGAGCATCCATAACTAAAGGAAAAAAGATATGGGCTTAAAGTCATTCTCTGATGTAATCCAACTGAAATAGAAAAATAATTGATCAATTCTCCTTCTATTTGAACTCAAGTAACAACTTAGTATACATATCTTTAATGACTTGAATATAAGTCATATCAACAACTTTCCTTCTCCAAAACTCTCCAAAGGACTTCTCTTGGAACATTATCGTAAGCTTTATCTAAGTCAATAAAAATCATATCTAGTTTCTCCTTATTCACTCTATACTTCTCCATCAAACCTCCATGCAAATTATAAAGCTTTCACAGTGGACCTGCACGACATAAATCCAAACTGATTTGAGAAGGCTTTATATCACTTCTAGCCTATGTTCAATTACCCTTTCTCAAATTTTAAAGTATGACACATCAACTTATTTCCTCTATAATTTGCATATTCTTGTGCATCCTCTTTATTCTTAAAAATAAGAATTAAAATACTCTCCCTCGACTCCTTAGACATTTTTTTTAGTTCTAAAATAATATTAAAGAGTTTAATATGCTAAGAAAATCTCAAATCTCCTATATATTTCCACACTTCAATTGAGATATTATCAAATCCTTATGATTTTCGCTAAGAAAATCTCAAATCTCCTATATATTTCCACACCTCAATTGGGATATTATCAAATCCTTCTGATTTTCAACCCATGATTTTCTTTCAAGTCTCTTCAACTTCTTTTTTTATTAATGTGATGTTAAAAATAAAATGTATTATTATTAATAATGATAGTAAGATCACAAAGGTTAAACCTATTTTTTGAATTTTTTTTTGAAAAGTTTATCAAAATAAATCAACCATCTATGTTGAATATCTTCCTCTAAGAAAATTAATTTTTTTTCATCTTAAATACATTTTTCTTTAATTAAATTTTTACTTTTCTTATATATTTATTTAGCTAATTTATACGTATATTTTTTACCCTCTTTATTATCCAATCTATTATAAAAATCACTAAGAGCAGAATTTTTAGCGTCACAAATTAATCTTTTAGACTTTTTGTGGTCTACCTTATATTTTTTTCTAATTTTCTAAGTTTTTTACATTTAAATCAATTTTTATAACAAAACTTCTTATATGTTATCTTTTATTGCACATTATTGTTTCACAAACTATTTTTATTTATTAAAACATTTTCATTTGATTCTCCAAATACATATTTTGTCACTTGTTTAATAGTGTTTGTTACTTTATCCCACATAATCACCTTCTTCATAAACATCTCAAATTTTTAAATTTTGAAGTTTACTCATAAAAATAATTTTATAATTTTATTTGTGTCTTTTAGGTGCCCCTATCTAATTTTATAATAATATTTCCTTGTATTCTTTTTCTTACAACTCTTCGTTTAAAAATCCAAAACTAATAATTGATGTTGAGTACTTAAATTTTCACTCGAAATGACTTTACAGCCTTTACACTCTCGATGGTATCTTTTTATCATAAGAAAATAATCAAATTGTGTTTTATTAGATCCATTTTTATTAGTAATAATATATTTATCTCTTTTTTTAAGTAAAGTATTAGCAATAACAAGATCATACGCTAAATAAAATCTAATATTGTTCTAACTTTTTCATTAATCACTCCAAACTATAGCCATCATGACTTTTCTAAACTTTTTCATCACTCTACCAACATACTCATTTGAATATCCTCCAATAAAAATTATTTCTTCAAGAGGTATTATTTGTATTAATTATTCTAGGTCGTTTCAAAATTTTTTTTTGAACCTATATCTAAACATTCTTGAGGTGCATAATCACTTATAACTTTAAAAATCTCAGTACCAGCAACAATCTTTAGGGCTATAATTCTATCTTTAATTCTATAAATTTTTACAACATTATCGTTCAAACTCTTATCTATAGTTACACCTATTACATTTCTACTGCGACTCATACCTGAATACCGAAGTTTAAAATCTAAGTGTCTGTTTGGGATTACTTTCTATTTTTTGTTTTTATTTTTGTTTTGTCTGTTCTGGCTTTGTTTTATTTTTTGTTTTCTATTTTTAGAAAGTGTGTTTAGTGTTATTATAATTTATATGTTTTTTTTTAGAAAGTGTGTTTAGTGTTATTATAATTTATATATTTTTTAAATAAAAAATGTAAAACATATTTGGTTGGATATTTTTTATTTTTTTAAAACATAACTATATTTTTTATAAAACGGTTGGGCCCACATGACACTTTAATATTAAGCTCTTTTGCCCATTGCGTACACGACG
>NW_018164630.1:710276-744663 GCF_001263595.1 Phalaenopsis equestris | reverse complement strand
CGTCGAGCTGTCGGCGAAGGCAACAACGAGTAAGAAATCGCAGGCGGTGGCAGCCGACGCAGGCAACAAACAGCGGGCGGCGGCGCTGGGCGACTGACAATGGAAGATAACGCGCGCAGCGGCCTTGGCGGGCGAGCAACGGGGACGTGAATTTTTTCACGACTTATTTATAATGTGTTTAGGGACGGGTCTCTTTAAGGTGTTTTAAAAACCGTAAAAACATTTTTTTTCAGTTTTTTGATATTTTAAAAACAGATGTGTTCTTTATAAAATTCAAAAAACAGAAATAAAGTAAAAAACAATCAAACAAAGAATGTTTTTCTATTTGATTCCTGCTTTTTGTTTTCAAAAACAAAAAATAAGAAACAAAAATTGATCTCAAACAACCCCAAGCTATCAAACTCCTTAGTATTTTCTCCACCCATTTAGTTTCTCGAATATGTAAGACATCTATCTTCCTATGAACCATAATATCAAGTAATTACAGTAATTTATCTATGAGAGTATATATATTTCAAGATCCTATTCTAATGTTAGTTTGATGGATTAACTTCTTTACCCGCATTCGTCTGTAATGTGAGAACTCTTGCTTATTTAGCACTATATCCTGACACCGGTACAGCATACCTTGCATATTTTTCATTGTATTCATGTCTTACAATGCGTCGCTTCCCGTGGAAGCTCTAGAATTTACCCAAGGATTTAAATGATTCATGTCATGATTTTTCGACAAATTTTATGCTGGTTCTCGACTACCAAATGCAACCCTCTGCTTTTCGCATCCGGGACATGGGGCCTGATAATGACAGTATTAAACAAATGTATATGTCAAATAATAAAAAAGAGAAGAAGAAAATTGGTTTTTCTTTAGGTAGAGAGAGAGAGAGAGAGCAACACAACTATTTTTCTTTGAAAACTGATTATTTCAACCATGGGACACTATTTATAAAATTAGTGTCGAGAAACCAAATTTTCAAAAACTCGTAAGAGTACTAATAGTCCCATAAAATGATAACATAATTAGTGATACTAAAACCAAGTGCGATAGTAATGTGATTACTCAAAAGCATAAAATGCATCAACTATAACGTAAGAAATATGCTAGAAGTAATGGTGCAGTTGTCAATCTGTGTTGGAATTCTTCTTTTAGATTGCCATAAAGAGGGTGATCATTATTCCCTTATATACTCAAGAGAACTTGCCTCCTTTGCAAAGTGATTTTAGAGATCTAGAGTATGTTGCATTACTGGAATGTTGTCATGTAGATATTGAAGAAGGAAACATTAGCTAATGCTGGTAAATTTTTTAGTGAAACTAGAGCTTGAGATGGTTTTTCTAGACTGGGGAATCAACAATTTCTCCTCAGTGTCACCAACATAAAATGAATTTTGCTATTGTTGACATTTAGAATCATCATAAGGACTCGGTTACATCTGTTTTAAGTGGGTTTGGGGGTAGAGGAGGAGAGAGAGAAGAAGGTCCTGTATATTCGTGATTTCTTTTATCTTTTGTTGAGGTTATATCATAGAGAAATGACCCTCCTTAACTCTATTATTTGGTGTTGTATTTTTAAATTTACATGTGGATCTCATAGCTATAAGTTAGGCATTCTCCCAAATACCAAGTGCAACTTAATATGGCATTTCTGGATGCAATCAAGGAGCTCCTCTAGTTGTTAGGTACATGCCACCTGAAATGTAGAAGTTCTTGGTAATTGGATTGCATCTCTATTTGGGATTTGCAAAGTTCTATCTAACAATAGAAAGATGATATGAAGCCAAATAGAGCTATAGAGGTGAATGCAAAACTGAATAAAATTGTCTAATCTCTCTTTTGGTGTTGAGCCAGGAGTCAATTTTTCTTTGGAATAGATTTCTAATTAGCGTCAAGACAATTGATGAAAATCAATTTGTCAAAGTTTTAGCTAATATTTTTTTTTTCATAGATATCAAATCTATTCTTGTGATAATCAATTATATTTCATCAATGTCAATAAAATTTATATGAAGATATTTTCATTGTCCTCTATATTTTATCAATAATTTTCTTAACATGAAATTTATGTGTATAATGGATTTTTTGTAGTATTATTTATTTATTTTGCAATATTAATGTAATTCTTCTAAGTTCATTCTGTATTATCATTTCCCACAACTTTTTAGTTTGACTTTTATTTAAATTTCAATTATTGCAATCCCGATCATATCTTTTGTTATTGAATGCAAGCGCCAAACTGAATATTCTTTAATAATTCATTTTTTTCTGTCTTTAAAATTCTACTCAAAAGATCTCTTCTTGAAATTACTTTAATATCAAGGGTAACTTTCTAAATCTCTCTAGCTTTTCGTATCAAATTTGAACTTACAAATTTACATTTATGTATCTTGATCATAGGAGCTAACTCCAATTTTCAATTTTTTTTTAACAATCTAGTGTATACCTTATATTGTTTATTATTCTTTAAAAAAAATAAAATAAAATAAACTCTAAAGATCTTATTGAAATATTGAGTAATTTCTTAAGGTAATTTTTCTTTCTTTGATATCTTTATTTTCTATCGAGGTATCATCATCATCACTTTTGATCCATCTAATTTAATCAAAGTTTCCATGCTTTTAACCTTTTGTCTTTTTTATTTAGAATGCCTCCTTTCAATTTTAGTATCATCAAACGCTGTAACTAATACTTAGCTTACTACTGCATTTGTAAGACTTATACTTTTTTTATAATTATTATGTCTTAGCAATTTTTACTTTTCTGCATCTCCTTAACCTCACATTTCTTCTTTATAACTTTTTTACTTTCTTAATTTCACCATCTGATCTCCAAATGTATATTCATTCATATATTGTCATATACTAGCCATCTTATCCTACCTTAAGTATGACTCAATTATAAAATTTCAATTCGCCTTTTTTAACAATCCATTTTGAAAGTTTACATCATCTCACTTTTTAATATGCACATCATTTTATTTGAATGTAATAATTATTATTATTACTAGTTTTTGGTAGGCTTTTATTTTCCTAGGAGATAAATCCATAGTTAGTAATGTATATAATTAGTACTATATGCTGTGTGGTAAAATGTTCTTCTATAGTTACCTTGTAATCTTTTCAAGATGATTTTTATTTCGAAATAAAAGGAAGTTTAGTTGTGATTTTGTGTTCCACTTTTGAAAGTAACTAAACGTTCTTCTCATTGTTTAAACTGTGCTATATTGCAAGTTATTGTACTAATACAAATTCTAGTATAACTTTTCTTATTCCATTTTTATTTCTTGTTTTGTATCACAATGAACCCTCTCATAACACATTCCGGTAGAATCCTTATTTCCATTTAGGTTACTCCAATAATTATCCACTTTTCCTCAATGATACATTGTAATAGTTCTCCCGACTCTTACAAAAATTGATTTTTCGTTTTATCTTCTAATCAAAGTCAAGGAGTATAAACACCTACTAAACTTATTACTAAACTTATATTATTATTGATAATTCTCATTATAGTATTCATTCACTCTATTACTAATCTTTCCCACTTCAACAATTTTGTCTTTAAACTTTTTCTAAATTGTTGTTGATATGCATATAACCGTGGACCACATGAGCCCACCCACAGTTTAGGAAATTGTGTGCCCGCTTCTGTATTTGAGAGGGAGAAACTATTCTCCCTTAATTATCAATTATTACATTTTTATTTCTTTCCTTTTTAGCATGATTTAAATTTCCCTCCAATTTTATGAGGGTTACCTTGAGTTGTATGCATATTTGTTATCTGTTTGTATTAGTTGAATGAAATATTAGAGTTTTCCTCTAAGAAAGTTTCTCCTAAATTCCACATGATATCAAAGCTAGGGAATAGACCCTAGATCTTGTTTCAACTGCCAGAATCCTTCCCGCAACTGCCAGAATCCTCCATGCAGCCGCCGACCAAATTGAAGTCCCCCTGGTTTTGGCTTCTACTCCTTTCCCGGTCGGATATCTCCCTATAACTGTCAGCTTGGGTTGTAAACGAGCCGAGCTCGAGTGAGCTCAGGATGGGCTCGTGCAAACGAGCCGAGCTTGAGTGAGCTCAGGCTGGGCTCGTGCTCGGCTCGTTCGAGGATGGTCTCGTGCTCGGCTCGTGTTCGAAATCGGCTCGTGAACAGTGTGTTCGTGTTCGGCTTGAAATTAACTCGTTAAAATTAAATTAAAGAAAATAGATGTAAAGTGTTGGATTTAAACATGTTGGATTCAAACATGGACCAAATGCATGTAAAAGAATGCACATAACCACATTACCATATTAGGTGTTACGATTTAAATTTGAGCTAAAATGAGCCGAACACGAGCGAACAAAGAGTTGTTCGTGGTCAGCTCGTTTATAATTTGAGTTTTAAAAACTTGTTCGTGTTCGGGTCGTTTACTTAACGAACGAGCAGAATACGAGCTACTTAACGAGCCGAATACGAGTTACTTAACAAGCCGAACACGAGCTATTCGCAAACAACGAGCTTTTTTGACAGCCCTACTGCCAGCTGGCCTGTTGGCTTTCTGCAAGCATTCCATGCTCCTGCTTTCTTCTGCATTCCCTGCTCGCAAGCTTCAACTACCTTCTGTGTTCCCTGCTCACAGGCTTCAACTATCTTATGTACTCCCTACTCGAAAGCCTCAGCTATTTTTTGTGTTCTCTGCTCATAGGCTTCAACTGTCTTCCGCGTTCCCTGCTCGCGGACTTTCATTGTCTTCCACGTCGAAAGGCTTCATTCACTTAGCTGCCGATATCAGCGGGAACCTTGTGCTTTTCTCTCTAGTGAAAATCCCAATCGAGTATGTTCAGTCTTCTCTCTGTCTAGTGGAAACACTAGAGCAGTGACTTGGTCTCGCAAAACAATCCTCTGATTGACGGCAAGGACATCATGTCAATGTTGGAAATCTCATGCACACCAACACGCACTTTCTCTCTCTAGTGGAAATTCTATTTCCTTGTATCGGCAACAAACAGTTCCTCCCTCTAATGGAAATCATGTCAATGTTGGAAATCTCCTCCCTCAAGTAATCTTGTATCGACAAAACAATCCTCTGATTGACGGCAAGGACATCATGCCAATGTTGGAAATCTCATGTACACCAACACGCACTTTCTCTCTCTAGTGGAAATATTGCGTTGGTGACAATTAGCTCCTCCCTCAAGTAATCTTGTATCGGCAACAAACAGTTCCTCCCTCTAATAGAAATTCTATGCCGGCGATAGTCTCTCTCTTTAGTGGAAATCATTTTCGGCGACATGAAAGCTATTTCCTTCTCTTCCCAAGTTACTTCTGAATCTGAACCTGGGATGTTTGGTTTTGCAGCATATGAAATCTCTTTCTGCATCATCAACCAAAAACTATAAATTCCACTCTTAGCCCTTATCTATCTAAAGAGTGCATTGTCATATCATTGACTTATTAAAGGAGACATGAATGTTGCTGTGCAAACCAATAGATACTCCTATGTATACCCAATCGATGACATCAAAAAGAGAGGATAACATCTCAGTTGAAAAATGAAGGTATTAAAGACTAGTGGGAAAAGTTATGTAGCTATCACTTATAAAGACCTGTCATTGTTGTTTCTACGGTTTTAGTGAGCTGATATATGAACAATCCAAATGAAGATCATTTAGAAGCGGCCTTCGAATCCTGAGGTATTTAAGGATACTCTAGGAGGTGGATTAATATTCAAGAATACTAAGAACCGTAACATTGAAGTCTACATTAATGCTAACTGTGTAAGAGAATCGACTCACAAAAGATCTATCACGGGTTAATCTTCATTTGTATAGGGTTACATGATTACTTGGAGAAGTAAAAAACAAGCTATGGTGGTAAGAAGTAGTGACAAGATGCGGCTAAAGAAATTGTTGGTGGAACTATATATGGAGAAAAAAAAAACACTATTAAGATGTTCAGTGATAGTCAACCAACCATCATTATTTCAAAGAATTCTGTATAACATGATCGAACTAAACATATAGAGATAGACAAGCACTTCATCTCTGAGAAGGTCAATGGAGGGGTTGTCCAATAAAGCTATATCCCAAGTTAATATCAGATTTACTGACATTCTTACCAAGGTTCTTTCTCGATGCCACTTTAATGATTACGACGGTAAGTTTGGGATGTATGGCTTATACAACCCAACTTGAGTGGGAGTGTTGATATGCGCATAACCCTGAACCATATGGGCCCACCAACGACCTAAGAAATTGTGGGTCCACTGCTATATTTGAGGGGGAGAAATTATTCTCCCTTAATTATCAATTATTGTGTTTTTGTTTCTTTTTTTCATGATTTGAATTTCGCTCCAATTTTGTATATTAGAGTTTTTCTCTAAGAAAGTTCGTTCTAAATTCCACAATTACTACTCTATCTCATTGTATTTTTAACACTCCATGCTTATTATATTTTATAGCTTTTCTCAATTCCTTCTCACTCTCAACATACTATGTTTCATAACCTTTATGGATATTTTTTTTTTTCGATTTTCCTAGAGTTATCCTATTTTCATTTTCTTTCTTGCAAAAAAGCAACATTGACTCTCTTTATAATCCTTGCATCCACTAATTCTCATCTTCCCCTTCGAAGTTCTCAATTTTCACTTGACAAATCAAATCTTAATCATTAACCAAGGCAACCTTCGCCACTTTCACCATAGTTGAGCTATGTTGTTTCACTTAGTGGTGACTTGCTAGCCAACTTTTGCCTATTTCACACCCCAAATGGATTAATTTGTGAACATTATTTATTAGTGATGTTCTAGCAACACCTTACCCTGTTATCATTGAAATTAAGTTGCGATACGCAACTTATGGGAAATGCCTTGGCATCAACAAATTTCAAGTCTGGGATTCATTTCTTAAATTATAACTAAATCTTTTGTTGATTGATGACTAATATTAAACCTCAACCTGTTATAGTTTTTATATTACCGTAATTCTATTGCACCTCTAATCTATCAAACAAATTCTTTCGTTCTGAACTTGTGATACACAATTCTATTTCAGTTTGGTATGAAATGTTGATAATTTTCTTTAATATCTTGCCGAAGTAACCAATACGTCAAATTGTAGTCATTGCCTTGTCTTCTTTTATAGCTTGAAGTGTACTCATATGTTGGCTGAACTTATTGAACATTATTTAATTTAGTGGCTTTCTATCTAAGTTATTTTATAGTACTAATTGGATTCAATTTGTTTAATGATTACTAGAACATCAAAGATGTCTCAAAGCTTAGACTAAATACTTTTAAATAGGATATTGTTGATCGTTTAATATTCATTCCAAACCAAGCAAGTTTCTATATTCTTTCTTAAGTTTGTAACAATCAACCTTATCTCCACTGTTTGGTTCAACTTTGTAGTTTATCCCTTTATCCTTATGAGATATTAAGTATTATTAAAAATGTAATTGAATAACATTATTACTAAATCTGATTTATTTTTAATGTTTCAACTTACTTCACAATTGGTTTTAGATTCTTAGAATTTATTTTGTAGTCAATAATGTTTTTGTATCCATCTAGTGAGAATTGATATTCTTATGTTTAATTTAATTACTGCTGATGTATAGTGAATTTTTATCCTTGCCTCAACTTTATTAGGTGGCTAGTTCTTTAATCGTTCTTTAAAAAAAGACTTTGGGTAGTTTAATAGTGTTTAAGGCAATTAAAATGGTTTAAGTTGGTAGTAGCCGAATTTGAGGAATGATGCAGCAAGTACCATGCAAATTTTGAGTAATGATGCAACAATTGGTTTTAGATTCTAAGAATTTATTTTGTAGTTATTTATGTTTTTGCATCCATCTAGTGAGAATTGATATTGTTATGTATAATTTAATTACTGCTCGTCTTGTGAATTTATATCCTTGTATATAGCTCAAGCTCCGAGTTCCTCAACTTTATTATATGGCTAGTTCTTTAATCGTTCCTTAAAAATGACTATGTTGGTAGATTAATAGTGTTTAAGGCAATTAACAATGGTTTAAGTTGGTAGTAACCGAATTTGAGGAGTGATGCAGCAAGTACTATGCAAAAGTTTTTGCTTTTTTGTGAACCTTTATAGTTTTCTGCTTTCCTTCTGTTCTAATTCCACGAGGGTTCTAATTCTAATTGGTTTTATTATTTAGTTAATGATATCCTAGGGAAAAAGATGAACTTTTCTCGCTACATGTATAGAATAATGCATCTTATATTAGTTCTATTGGTTATTTTTTTTTTCAAAAGCTTGATTTAGATCCTGCTTATAACTGCTTGAGCTATGGTTTGCTTGTCCTCTCGTTTTAAATAGATGTATAGAGTTTTATGTTTGCCATTGCATTTAACCGGAGATATGTATTATTTTATACCAAGTTGATATCGGGCATTATGAAAGCAAAGAGGAGTAAAGATAGGCCACAAAATACCTACTATTAAAATTTATCACTAACCCAAAAGCATAAGCTTATGATTGAGTCTGTCACTTAATGTTTAAACACCAATATATCTTTCAACTATTTGATATGGGGCTAAACTAATACTCTCCATTACTTTAACAAGCTCCCCCTTACATTTGAGCTCTCTATATTGATCATTACTCACTCTCAATTGGAAGCTTTTAAGATCATCAAGTATCATATACCAAAATCCTATCAACTATGCGGAGATATAGCGGGATTTTGATATGCCTCGGGACCAAAATCAGCGAGCAAATGATGATGGAATAGAAATAGATTGGTGGAAAAATCAAATCGGGGCTGCTCTTACGAAAAACAAAGGAAAACAAATAGGATACAAGGGTGATCTACTATTCGAGAGGTAGATCGACTCAAGTACAAAAAGAGGAAAGAACACATCAGCCCGAAAAACATGCATAAAAAAAGACAAACCCTAGGTTACTCCCTTTAATAGAATCCTCCCACAGCAATTCAAAATTTTCCCTCCAAACTTCTCTAATCTCTCCTCCTTGAGCATGTAATTAAGGCCCTTGTGGACCCCTTCTGCGCCCTGCCCTCTTCAGCCGTGGCAAATTGCCGGTCCCTGCCTTTTTCTAGCCGCGACGGATTGTCGCTCGGCCTTTTCTCGCGACGCAGACCAGTCAAGCTGGCCGATTGGGGGCATTTGACCTGTCCAGGAAGGACCGGTCTTGTTACGCTCGTGTCTGTTACGGGCATAGGAGTAATAATACTCCCCTCTCAAAAAATTACATTGTCCTCAAGGTGGAAGAATGGAAACTGCTTGTGGATTACCTTAAAAGGCTTCTTTGTTATTTCGTAGTTTGACGGTTCTTTCCATTTAATAAGTACCTCTTTTGATCCCTTATTCTTTGGCGCACTCCTTCGATCTCTAGCAGCTCCAGAATCACCTCAAAATCCTTCATCAGCGTCGACAATAGTGTAGACGAGGGTTTATGATTTCTAATTACACGTCTCTATTGTGTTACATGGAAGACTCGGTGTAGGGTGGACGATTGTCGTAAATTCAAACGATAAGCCGCTGCATCGATGCATGCCATCACCTCATATGGTCCAAAATATCGTGGTGAAAGTTTCTCGCTTCTCCTGGCCAACGTCTTCTGTCGGTAGGGTCTCAACTTCAAGTAGGTTATGTCTCCTGGCTCAAACCGCACCTTTCTCCTATGTTTATCCACTTTCCTCTTCATAATTTGTTGAGCTCTCTTTCAGCTCTGCTAGTATGTTGTCCCTCTTCTCCAAATACTGATCGATACTAGATACTAGTGTAGCGCTATGCCCATAATGTATCAAGTGAGGTGGATAACGCCCATATAATATCTTGAAAGGGGTGATCTGTGTTACGGCATGATACAAAGTATTATACCAATATTCAACCCACATAATCCGCTTAGCTCATTGTTTCGGCCTATTAGATACAAAACAATGCAGGTATATCTCCACACTCTTGTTGACCACCTCTGTCTGCCCATCGAACTGAGGATGATACGCAGTGCTCCTCTTAAGGATTGACCCTTGCAACCTGAATAGCTCTTTCCAGAAGTGATTGAGGAACACCTTTTCCCTATCCAATATTATCGATTAGAATAGCTCTTTCCAGAAGTGACTGAGGAACACCTTTTCCCTATCCAATATTATTGATTCATGGCACTCCGTGCGAGCGAACCACCTCCCGGATAAACACTACCGCGACTGAGATTGCAGTATAGGAATGTTGTAAAGGAATGAAATGTGCATACTTACTCAGACGATTTATGACTACCGTAAACACTTCTGACCGTGGCAACCCCTCGTTAAAATCCATCATCACTCTTCCCAAACCTTCCCCGATAATGCCAATGATTGTAGTAAACCTAATGGTATCATGGTCAAATACTTGTGTCGCTGAGATACATCGCATTTTGCCATCATATCCTCGACGTCTCTGCGCATTCCCACCCAAAAAAGCTTTGTCGTCATTCGACTATGAGACTTTTGCACCCCTGAGTGTCCTCCGAGCGCACTGTCATAAAACTCTTCTAATAATCTGGGAATATACTCCAACGACTTGGGTAGCACAAATCACCCCTGGTTAAGTTATTGTTCTCCTTTCAATGCATATCCTCGGTGACTGTTCGAATCCTGTAGCATCTCGACTTTTATCTTACTCAACTCCTCATCCCCTTCGCTCTCCTGTCTCAAGGCTTCCCAATCTAGGACTAGGGGTACCGATAGGGTCGTCAATTGGGGTTCTTCCACCTTTCTCGATAGTGCGACAACTGCTTTGTTCTCTAATCTGGGCTGATACTGAATCTCAAAATCATACCCCAGTAGCTTGGATAGCAATTTTTTATGCTCCACAGTCATACTTTAAACTCCTCTGATCTGTCATGACCAAAAAATGTTGTCCCAACGGTAGGGTACCCTGATGCATCCGTCTCCACCACAAATGGTTTGCTGAAATCCGGAAGTGTTAATACCGGTACACTAATCACGACCCTCTTCAGATGTTCAAATGTTGTGTTGCTATTTCCCCACTTTTAAAATTTTCTTTTCTCAATTCCTCCGTCAGTAGCATGCTATCGTGTCATATCCTCTCATGAACTTGCGGTAATAGCCGGTGAGACCCAAAAATCCTCTCAACTTCTTCAAACTCCTTTATAAGGGCCAATAAATCATAGCCTCTATCTTGGACTAATCCACTGCCACCCCTGTGTTGGCCACCACATGCCCTAGGTACTCTACTTGACTGTGCAAAAGAACATTTCTTCAGGCTGGCATACAACTGGTGTTCCCTCAAGTTCTCCAGGACTGTCCTTAGGTGCCCCACATAGTCCAGAAATCCTCTCAACTTCTTCAAACTCCTTTATAAGGGCCAATAAATCATAGCCTCTATCTTGGACTAATCCACTGCTACCCCTATTTTGGTCACCACATGCTCTAGGTACTCCACTTGCAACTGTGCAAAAGAACATTTCTCAGGTTGGCATACAACTGGTGTTCCCTCAAGTTCTCCAGGACTGTCCTTAGTTGCCCCAGGCCCCCACATGATCTCCTCTGTACTATTGTAGACCAAAATCTCATCAAAGAAATCCAACATAAACTTTTTGAGATAAGGCGTAAAAATCATATTCATGAGAGACTGAAATGTCATTGTCAAACGACACCATTAAAAATTCATAATGTCCTTCATGTGTTCTGAACGCTGCATTGTGCACATTCGCTGGATTCATCCTGATCTGGTGGTATCCCGACTTAAGATGAATTTTTGAAAGGATGACTGACCCATAAAGTTCATCGAGTAACTCATTTGTTCAAAGTCTGGTAGTCCACATAGAATCTCCAACTGCCATACTTTTTTTTACTAATAAGACTTTACTAGAAAAATGGCTCATACTAGGCCTGATTATCCCGGCCTCGAGCATCTCTCGGATTAGCTTTTCTATCTCATCTTTCTAAATTTGGGGTACTTGTATGGTCTGACGCTTATGGGGGAAACACCCCACTTCAAGGTAATATCGTGTTAGTGCTCCCTCGGGAGAAGATACCCCGTAAAATTGTAAAAAGACATCCATAAACTGTTGTAGGAGTTGTTGGATCCGTTCAGCAAACTCTGTCAACTATGAATCTCGAATCTCCTCAATGCTCTGCAACTCCACCAAGTATGTCAGCTATGCTCCTCAAATCGGCTTGACCATGTTTTTTGGGCATACCATAGTTTTGCATAAACCAGCATCTCCTCTCAGCATCACATGTATTGTGCACATTCGCTGGATTCATCCTGATCTGGTGTACTGACTTAAGATGAATTTTTGAAAGGATGACCGACCCATAAAGTTCATCAAGTAACTCATTTGTCCAAAGTCTGGTAGTCTACATAGAATCTCCAACTACCATACTTTTTTTTACTAATAGGACTTTACTAGAAAAATGGCTCATACTAGGCCTAATTATCCCGGCCTCGAGCCTCTCTCGGATCAGCTTCCATCTTTCTAAATTTGGGGTACTTGTATGGTCTGACGCTTATGGGGGAAACACCCCACTTCAAGGTAATATCGTGTTAGTGCTCCCTCGGGAGAGATAAACCGCTCAATTGTTAGAAGACATCCATAAACTGTTGTAGGAGTTGTTGGATCCGTTCAGCAAACTCTGTCAACTATGAATCTCGAATCTCCTCAATGCTCTGCAACTCCACCAAATATGTCAGCTCTGCTCCTCAAATCAGCTTGACCATGTTTTTGGGCATACCATAGTTTTGCATAAACTAGCATCTCCTCTCAGCATCACATGCCTACCTTCCACCTGAAACTCCGTTTTAAGGGACTTCCAATCCACCTTTATCTCCCCAAGCGTTCCTAGCTACTTCATCCCCAAAATTACATTTGTGAGGAGCAAATCTAAGGGAATGAAGTCCACCACCAGTAGGTCGTAGAGTATCAGAACCAACCCCTTGCAAATTCCTCGACTTTTCTCCACGTTCCCTGTCCCCATCATCACGCCAAAGCTTCTTGTAGTCATCAACTCTAACCCTAGCTTCTCAACGACTTGATTTGAGATGAAATTATGTGTGGCTCCACTATCTACCAACACCACAATTGGTTGTTCCCCAATCCAACACTTCACATTGGTGTGATTTGGGGTAAATCCCGCCACCGATTTGAGGGATACCTCTGCCACATCCAAATTTTGATGATTCTACTCCACTGTGTCCTCATATGATTCCTCACTCTTCGTTTCTTCCCGCACTAAAAGAATCTGAAGGGCATGCTCCTTGCAACAGTGGACTGGGCGTATTTCTCAATACAACGGTAACATAATCGTTTTGCTCTTTTATTCTGCACTTCTGCATCTGTTAGGTGCTTGAAATTACCCCAAGGGCGGGTCCCTGAATTCTTCTACTTCGGCATTTCTTTCGGAAATGACACAGTCTGGGTCCTCAGTGTTATGGCTGTCATGGTGCTTTTGTAGAATCCTCTGGTATTGTCACATTTGTTGATTCTTTTCACTTGTTTCTTTACCTTCATCATCTGGGCAAGCTCCATCATTTCCCTCAACCCTCGTGGTCTCACGAGGCCGATAGTTGCTCGTATGTCGGGTTTTAGGTCTTTCAAGAGGTTCCCTTTCAGTTCTACTGCAGAAATCCCTATCAACTTTCTTAACAAGAGCTCGAACTTCTCCTGGAATTCTATAACTGTCCTCTCCTGAGTCAGAGAATAAAATTACTCGTGTAGGTCTCCTCCCCGAATGGCTATGAAATGCTCTAACAAGCAATCCTTAAACTCCTCTCATGATTACATCGGATACCTTGCTTCCATTCACTGAAACCATGCTAAAGCCTTTCCCTCTGAGCATAATTTCGCTGCTATGAGCTTCTCTTCCTCAGTTAACTCATTGATTGCAAAGTATCGCACCACCTAATGCACCCACCTATGTGCATCCTCCCTTTCGAAGATTGACATCATCAATTTTCTGACTCTTGCATCTCCACCCCAGCCTCCTATTATTCCTCTGATATTTCCCCCCATGTATCTAGGGTGGAACTCCCTCCTTCAATCATAGGCATGCCTAACGCTTGATTCCCTCATTCCTCCATCGTACTCTTTTGTGCCCCTGACCCCATTTCTCCAATTTTTGACCCATCCTTCTCCATTGGAAGACTCCACTCCCCCTCCTTTTGGAGTCCTAGGGGAACACTCATGTTGGTAAATTATGTCTTCTTTGTTGTTTTTTCGTTTGATCTCCTCTTTTGACCAGCCAAGGATTCTCTGATCAACCTTTATTTAGGGCTTGCGACTGAAGCGATCGATACAGCCTTAGATTGCTCTTCATGAGCTTTTTCATCATCTCCCGCATTTCCCCTATGCTCTTGATTCTGTTATCCATTCAAATTTCAAGGGAAGAAAATTTGTTCTTCATGGTGGCAAACCTCTCTTCCATTTCCGATCTGATTTGCCCTACCTCTCCCTCTAGCACATCCACTTTCTTTATTGCCACATCACTAAGATTTAGGCTCTGTTACCAATTTAATGTGCATCGGGACCAAAATCAGCAAGCAAACGAAGACGGAACAAAAATAGATATGTGGAAAAGTCAAAGAGGGCTGCTCCTCCGAAAAAACATAGGAAAACAAGCAAAGATACAAAGGTGATCTACTATTCGAGAGGTAGATCTACTCTCCCACAACCATAGACGTCGTTAGGAATACCACAAGAAGAAGAAAGAACACAACAACCCAAAAAACATGCATAAAAAAGACAAACCCTAGGTCACTCCCTTTAATAGAAATCCTCCCACAGTAATTCAAAATTTTCCTTCCAACTTTTTCTTCAAACTGCTTTAATCTCTCATCCTTGAGTATGTGATTAAGACCCTCGTGAACCCCTCGTGCTCCCTGCCTTCTTCAGCGTGGCAAATCGCCGCTCCCTGCCTTCTTTAGCCGCTGTAGATTGCCGCTCAGCCTTTTCTTGCGACGCAAACCAGCCAGGCCTGCCGATTGGGGAATTTGCCCGATCCAGAATGTACTGGTTTTGCTACGCCCGGGTCTGTTACGAGCGTGAGTGTAACAGATTGACCTTCTCTAGTATTTTATCCAACTAGATGCTGCTAAAGGACATGGATCAGCAAATTGCATGAATCACTTGATCCCAATTTGACTTTTGGCTCTCATACCAGTTTTATGATGCAACCAAAGAGCGACTTTTGTGGCCAAACTTATTAACCCACTACTTTAGGCCTGGGTGAGGGCCGACCACTTGATATACCATAATCAACATTTTTTATATTAGTCATTATGGGACTAAACGCAATATTGTTTGGTGCTCTAACAGTTAAGTGAGTACAAGGAAAAAAAAAAAAAGTGATCGAATGCTCTTCACATGTTTTTTTTTTAATCTCTTCACATGCTTTCTATCAAGTCTTTTGTGCTGCCGAGCTTAACATCCTATTGATGATTTTGTTTTCTCAGCTATGGTGTTCTCTTAAAAAATCATTTTTTAGTAGAGGGTTGGATATCCTCCACGATGCTTTTAACCAATTTAGCTAATCTATTTTCTTGACAATGTTAAGGCATATTGCCTGTACAGGCAAAACAAACTGCAAGATGCGCTGGAATCGTTAAACAATCTTGAAAGAAGTCTGATGGTTTTACAGTTGGAGTCTCAAATTCTATACCGACTAGGGAAAATGGATGCTTGCACGCAAAGCTATGAGAAGCTACAAAAACTCAAGATTGATTCCTTGGATGTAAAATCGAATTTTATCGCCACTTTGGTATCAGCTGGAAGATCTAATGAAGTACAGGGAATGCTTGATGCTCTGAAAGTTAAACCTTCCAATAGCTTTGAGCTGGCTTACAACACCGCTTGCTCTCTTATTGAAAACAAAAAGTATGCAGAAGCCGAGCAACAACTACTATCAGCTCGAAGGTAGTAACTTCTATAAATTAGCAAAAAGATCAAACTATTCTTGGTACACAAATAGAATTTTAAAACATGTCAAAAATTTTGAGCTATTCACATTTTAGGTGCCATTTTCATTCATATGCTTATGCAACATGGTAATATAAAGCCTACAAGCCAAAATTGATTTGATGTTTGCAACTTTTATTAGATTAGATAGGAGAAAAGTGTCAAAATGGTTCCCTGACATATTGTCGGGAGTTATTTTAGTCTCAGACTATTTTAATGGTGGCTAAAATAGTTCTCATGAGAACCATTTCAGCTCATATTTTAAAAAAGCACAGCGACTAATTTGACACTTCTATAGACTTTAGGACTAAATGACACCCATTTAAATAGTCAGAGGATTATTTTAACATTTCACTCAATTTTGTTGCATGAATTTGAGTGTTGTAGGAAAAAAATTATTCGTTATTGCGACAGAATTATTAAGATAAATTAAGGAATGATTGTGTTATATTATTGAATAATTGATAGTGGTAAATATATGGAGGTGATTTGGACTTGTACAATCATATGAACATACTAGTTATTTAGGTTTGCTTTATAAATCTTCCTTTTTATTTCTTTTTTTCTTTTTTTCCTCTGAGTGTTGTTTGGGTTGTTAAACCTCTGTTTGGCAAAATATTTTGAAAAACTTCTATCATTGTTAACTTAGGTCCTAATCACCCTTTCTAAATCCCAAGCATAAATTTTATCTACTTGTCTAATCAGTATATTTTATAGGAACTGATATACATGTGGTTCAAACATGTAAATAAAGTATAGAAGATATAATCATTAGACAAGCAATTCAAATTAGAGAGAGGATGAAGAAGAAAAATGTGTATAAATAAATAACTTCTATATAATTGTTAAAATTGATTTACCTAGACTAAGCTTTATTCCAGATAGATGTTATAAGATTAATGATAGGAATTTTTGACGAGCTAAATATCTTATTAAATTTAATCAAATTATTGCATTTTAGTGAAAAATGGCATCGTCTAATAAGAAACAAATGGAAAATGAGCATATTTTTAGAGCACGTGCATGAAGTAATTTCCCACATCCGGTTTTCTGTAATATAGCAAAAGGCAAAGTTGCTTGGTTAAAGAATAGGATAATATGGCTTAGGGTAGACTGAAAATAACATTCATAGAACTTTTTTAAATCACAAACTTTGCTTTTAATACGAATCAATGGTTAGAAGGCTTTCTAAGCTTAACTAGTAGAGCTAGATATAATAGGTTTGGAAATTTGTTGCCGGCAGAACCAGCTTATTTGTTATTGGGATTCAAAAAATCAATTTCGAAAATAGTTTCTGCTCCATCACATGATATTGCTGTGGAACTATTTTAAACTTGCATATTGATCATTGTTATCTAATATTCCCTGTGCTGATCAAAACATCTATGCGAAGCTGTAAACCTTATTATTATTTTTTTATTTTTATTTTATTACTTTTTTGTTCTTCGATAATCTCATGATGCAATAATCATTTAAGATGGAGCCTTACTGGTTAAAAATTAATAACTTGGAGTAGGTTGTGTATTTGGTGGGAACTGAATGAATTTGGTATGATATATTCATTTCTAGGTCGAGTTGTTTGTCAAGATCTAAGGTTAATGTTCATATATCGGCTGGCATGTAAACAATACATAGGAAATTACATTCTTTGTCCGTGAATCTTGTTTCTCGATAACCTATTGATAATTTATCTTTGAAACGTTGAATAGAAGTCGGATCAATAATGATATAATTTTTGTTAAATGGAAATATTACAAAATACTTTCTAACATTATAAGGTGAAGGACTTATATCGGTGGAGGAATTTGTTAATGATAAATTCCAGGTAATAAAGAACTCATGAGAAGTGGATTGCAAAACAAAATCATTTGTGTCTGCCCTGTGGGCATTTGCGTAGAAAAGTCAGATTAAGGTTTTAAGATAGGAAACACTTTGAAGTTCATTTATCTTTTCATGTTTCAGTGGCTCAGGCTCAACTCCAGATGGATTTTACATTTTAGTTTTTCAATGGTTTAGATTTCAAAACTTACGCAGCTGTAAATGCTTTACAGAAGATTGGCTTGTGCATTATCGTGTTTGATTTGAAGTGTCAATTCTTTTTCATTGTCATCTAGGATAATGTATACGTAATTATAGCTTAGGCATAGCATCTTAATTATTGGTGGATAATTTGTGTGATGATATAATATTTGGAGTTAATGTTGGGTCGTTAAAAAATGGAAATGTCACTAGTGTACTATACAATGTGACTATTATAGAACTTAAAATTAAATTTTTTGAAAATATTATTGGGTCATTTTTATTTGATGAATGTTAATGTGACAAGAAAGAACTCATTGATATACACCAGTTGAGCTCAATAGAAATTATTGTGCTAAGATGAATATAGGGCCAAAGTAGGAAAGATACGTTGAGAAATGATATTCAAGGGATGATATTTGTACCATTTATCGAAGCTAAAATAATGAAAAATGGATTTTAATGACTTGGGGAATTAAAAACAAAGGCTAGAGATGCATCAATGGGATGTGTTAATACTGTTAACATATAGCAAGGCTTCGGAAGTAAATAGGGTGGATCCAAGGTAACTTGAAAGTTGTCTAAAAAAGTAGCAGAATTGATCTACGCATGCATTTCTTTGGATTGCATTTTAATAATTTATTAATCTGAAATTTTCATAAAGCTGACAACGACAAAGTTGTAATTCTTCTTCTTCGATTCCAGAATCGGCCAGGAAATGCTAATGGATGAGGATTATACTGAAGAAGAGATAGAAACAGAGCTAGCTCCAATATCTGTGCAGCTGGCATATATCCAGCAGGTATGTATGAGTTAATATTATTTTTAAGTTTCCATATGCCAATATTGATGTTGTTATTGAATATTATGTAAATTTCTCTTAGTTACTTGGAAAAAAAGACGCAGCAGTAAAGGCTTATATAGATATAATAAACCGCAACTTGGCTGACGCTTCGTCACTGGCCATCGCTACAAATAATCTTATCTCCTTGAGAGGAACAAAAGATGCTTCTGATAGCTTGAGGAAGCTTGACAGATTAATAGAGAAGGATCAGAATTCGAAGCTCTTTAAACTTGCTAGTGGTCTTGATTTTAAGTTATCGCAGAGGCAGAAGGAGTCCTTATATTCTAATCGCTTGCTTCTACTTCTTCAGACAAATAAGATGGATCAGGTCAGGCCTTTTTATTACGATTATTATTTGAATAATAATTTGTTGCCTTGGCGCCTAGCTTAAGGGTAAATTTATCTTTTATACCTTAGGGCAATTTAGTCTTTTATTTTTTATTTTTTATTTTTTTGGTACAAATAGGCTTGTTATGTTTGGGGTTAGGGTGCTTAAGGGTAAATTTATCTTTTATACCTTAGGGCAGTTTAGTCTTTTATTTTATTTTTGTCTTTTATTTAATTTTTTTTTTTTTTGTACAAATAGGCTTGTTATGTTTGGGGTTAGGGTTATACAAGAGATTGAGTTACGAGTCTTAGGTTTAGGGTTTGAGAGAGATTTCCTACCTCTCGAATTGGGAGAGATTGTTGATTGAGTTACGAGTCTTAGGTTTAGGGTTTGAGAGTGATTTCCTACCTCTCGAATTGGGAGAGATTGTTTGCCTCTCGAATGTGGGTGTTCATCTTTATGTATTTGTGTTGTATTGTTTTGATTTGGTGATCGAGAAATAAAATTTGTGTTTGCCATATTTTTTTTTGGAAAATCGTGTCTATTTCTACTTCGAAGTATCAAATTGGTATCAGAGCTCAAGACTCTAGGAATCAGATCAACAAAAGAGAGGATACTCGTAGCTTACAGATGATTTCAGTATAGAGTCACACGATCGTTCAATCAGACGTCTTCGCGCACAGTCGCGATCAGAGCATTGCCTATCTTGTTCGTGGATCACAATTAGAGCTTGTTGGGAAACTACCTATCGCTTTCATGATTGACGATATAGTCGACATCAGAGGTTTTTTGAGAAAGCGTTGACGACATTGCGGTGTACAGTTCTTCAAACCGGCAGATCACAAAATTCAAAAATCCTTAATTGTCGTCTTTGTTCCCATACAGAGTGGGAGGATGAGATAGCCCGAGTTTCAGGTTAATGCGAGTTTTGCGCCTTTGTTGACAGACGGAGCGGAAGGAGGAGCAAGACATGAGTGTGGGTTGCAGGATTGCGTCAGCATACAAACGGGATTGTGGAACTCTGCGATCAAGTTGTATAGGGATTTTCTGAAGTCAGTGATTGGATCATGAATCGAGCGTGCTCGAGTGACAGGAAATAATGGTGTAAAAAAAATAGACGATTTGGAGAAGAAATTGGAGGAAAAAAGTGGGGAAACATAAATCCAAGATAGAGGAAAGGTTTTCGGCTGTTGACAACCGATTTGAGAGCTTGAAGGAGATACTGAGGAAGCTTATTGAGATGCAATATAAGACCCTATCGATAGTTCAGTTTGCAAACCTTACCCAAGGGTTGGTTGGAGATTCAATGGGTAAATCGAAAGGGAAAGGGATCAGACGTGAGGAATATGCAGAAAAGATTATGCAAGTTCATCCTCCCCTAGGGCTCCGATTGTGGGTGTATTAGAGATTTCTGATTGAGGCGGTTGGGCTAAAATATGTAGAAAAGATT
Organism: Phalaenopsis equestris; assembly: GCF_001263595.1. Lineage (NCBI taxonomy): Eukaryota > Viridiplantae > Streptophyta > Magnoliopsida > Asparagales > Orchidaceae > Phalaenopsis > Phalaenopsis equestris. The sequence goes on along the minus strand of NW_018164630.1, from coordinate 724,107 downwards.
ATGCGAGAGGTATAGAAAAGCACAAAAAAGAAAGGAGAGAAGCATGGAAGGGATATGACTATGATTGAAGGAGGGAGTTTTACTCTCTATATATGAGGGAAAACAACGGAGGAAGAAGAAGATGGTAGGAAGTTGAAGATGTTAATCTTCGAGAGGGATGCACACAAGTGAGAGTATCGCGTGGAGCTATACTTCGCGGTAAATGGGTTAGATGAGAAGGAGAAACTCATGGCGGTAGGGTTATGTTTGGAGGGGAAAGCTCTATCCTGGTTTCGGTGAAGAGAGGCTAGTATTTGATCTGTTGATTTTCAGAATTCATCGGAATTATATTATTGATATGAAAATGGGGTATAAATACCATTACATGGATCCTAAAATGGAAAAGACAAGAACAAGAAAATAACATGAAAGGAAAGATATACCACATATATCTCTAATCAAATCATTCATAATAATTATATATGAAAATGGGGTATAAATACCATTACATGGATCTTAAAATGGAAAAGACAAGAAAAAGAAAATAACATGAAAGGAAAGATATACTACATATATCTCTAATCAAATCATTCATAATAATTACTTGGACATAAAGGAAATGATATAAAATAGGAAAAGAAATAAATTTAATCCAATAAAATAAATTTAGCACGGGAAAGAAAATAATTTCAATCTAATGAAATAAATCTAGTCCTCATAACTTCTAACAAGATTAAATTATTTGCTAATATAAATTCTAATGTTCTCCCTCAGGTTGAAATATGGTTGATAAACATATTCAACTTGAATTTGAAAATATCAAACAATGGGCGAGGAAAATTCTTTTTTAGGTAAAACTTGGAGTCTTCATCCCTGCAGCATTATCTGTAGGAGTCTTCTGTCTACTTACAGACACTGTAGAAACTGCATTAAAAAACAACTGCATACAGGTAATGCTGCAAAAAATTTTGCAGAGAAGTAAACAACCTATAGGATTAACTGACTTCTAGTTGACTTTGGAATGAAGACTTCTACTGGTAATGCTGCAAGAAAGTTTGCAAGTATACAACCTACAGAAAAGCTTTAGAGTATGGCTTGTACGTAAAAAAAGGAAGAACACCCGCAGTGAAGGCTGCAGGATATGACTTGCAGAAAAAAAAAAAGAGCACCTATAGGGAAAGTTGCAGCATATGGCCTGTGATATTGTTTGAGAAAGGGCCTGTAGTAGGAAAAAACTTTGGAGAGCTTGTTGCAGGAAAAGATCCGGTGCAAGGTCTGTTGAGATTTAAATATTTCAATTTCTCTTCATTCGATGCTACTCGCTCCATTAAACCATTTGTTATCTGGGTATAGTAAGATTTAAATGTTTCAGGTTATTCAAGGTAACCAATATGTTTAAGCGTTCAATGTTTGAGTAAGATATATCCAGGAATTTCTGACAGCCTAATTGGAGACTTGAAAAAACCTGATCTGCATCAGTAAAAGTTGCTCCAGTAACAATTAACTTTGACAAAGGAGAAGTTGCATTGTTGTCTCCTTCAACTATAGAATGGATAGTGCAGTTACTCGTGTTTAAACAAGCAATAGAAAGAAAATATATTGTCTCCTTCAACTATAGAATGGATAGTGCAGTTACTAGTGTTTAAACAAGCAAAATATATTCTGTTAACTTTGGTCCAAGCTATATTCAAAAAACTCAACGTAAGGAACTTTTCAACGGTAGCAACACTGATGTTTGAAATTTCACTGCCCCATAAATCTAAGTGCTCAAGTAGTTTCAACACCTGTAATGATGATAGTGCATTATCAGTGACAGGAATCCCTCCCAATCCAACACATGGAGATTTACAAAGGAAGAGAGGTAGAGCGCTCCATCAACAATCAATCTTGTTTTTTGACACACATAGCTTCTCCAAACTTGAAATGGACAATAAATGCTTAATGCCATCATCTGTGACCCTTGAGCATCTTGACAGGTCCAATTCTCTTAGGTTTTTTTACCCTATGAAGTCAACCATTTCGACAGAATCCTGGAAAATTACAAGGATGGATGGGAAAAAGGAGGCGGTGGCTGTGCAAACGTCTAAAGAGAGCTTTAGCGAGTTGAGTAGGAAGACGCTCGAGGCTCCTTCATTGCCTCTGCCATTTCTTAACGCTCTTATTGCTTGCAGTCGTGGCTTCAATACAGAGATCCACTAGCCCTCCGTCCTTTTCCATTTTTGCCAGCCTTTCTCTTCTAAGCCTTCTGCGTCCTCTATCAAGTAGGTGTGTAAACAAGCCGAGATTGAGCGAGCCCAAAGCTTGTTCATGTTTGGTTTTTCAAAATTTATTTTTCTTCATGTTCGACTAGTTTATAATTTAAGCTTAAGCAAATTATTTTTGTTCGGCTCATTTACTAGATGAATGAGCCGAACACGAGCTACTTAATAAACAAAACATGAGTTGTTCGTGAAAAAATAACTTTTTTTACTGCCCTACTTGAGATGAGATTGGACTTAGGTTTATTTTTTTTTTCCTTTTGGGCATTTAAATACATACTAACCAATTTCTATCTATTTACATATCTAACACCTAAAGTTTATTTTTTGCATTTATACCAACAAATTTTTTATATGCATTTTTTAAATATAGTATAAAAAATTAATATAAAAATGATATAAATAAGTATTATTATTCAAGTATTTCGAGTCAAAACGAGCTAAACATGAACGCACAAACCTTAGTTTGCATTCGACTCATTTACTAATCGAGTTCAAAAGACTTATTTGTATTCGGCTCACTTGCTTAAGAAACGATTCGGACACGGGCTACTTAACGATGCGAACACAAACTATTCACGAACGACAAGCTTTTTTGATAGCCCTACTACCAAGGGACGGTTGTGGTGAGATGTCGTTGTTGCGATCTTTTTGAAGGCCGACAACTATAAACAAGAAGACAAGGTTGTCCTTGCCCCAGGAAGTATGGGAACTGAGAAATCTCCAGATGGGCGTGCAATTACGGGCTTGCATGGGAAACGAAAGGAAAAAAAATCTCTAGGCAGGCTTGCAGAAACCACCAAGGAAGAATACATAAAGTGTTCACGAGGAGGTCTGCAGGTGAGCTTTTACGGGAGGTAGATCTCATGGGGAGGCCTGCGGGTAGATCTCATGGGAGGTACATAAAGTGTTCACGAGGAGGTCCCTGCAAGAAGGAAAGCTAGCCGGTAGGAGGGAGACCGACAACTAAAAAAATTGCAGGGGAATGAGCTGGCGGCGGGAAAGTCTACAAAAGGAAGTTCCGGCGACAAAAAAGGTTGCAGGAGGAAATTTTGGCGGCAGGAAAGGTTGCAGGAGGATATTCCGTCTGCAGGGCCTGCTGGGAAAAGAAGTTTCCGGCAGAAAAATTAAAATAGTTTTCTCAAAATTTTCCCCATTGAGAGCAAAAGTTCCAAAAAGAAAGATAAATCTTGATAAGAAAACAAGTGTTGATATTGTTGGTCAAGATACTATTTATATTAGTGATGTGGCTGCAATCCCTTTTGAAATTGATTCTAAAAAGTAATGAAAAATCTAAGAAAACGAAGGGGAAGGATGAAAAGTGCTCTGTAGAATCTAAGAATGATGAGAAACATAATAATCAAAACGAGAATACAATATGAGAGCATATCTGAAACTGATGCTAATTTTCCAATTAGTGAAATTGAAGAACATGTTAAGGAAAATGGAGTTAAAAATACTAAGAATGATTGTGAATTTGCTCTTGTTTTGTTGTTGATCCTGATACCACCAAGCATAGCAAGAAAAAAAATCTAAAAAAGAGAGGAGGCAAGGAAGAAGGCGTGACTGATACGAAAGACTGCATAAAGAGAATAAATCAATATGGGCCTACAGCTATAGCCCTATAGAGAAAACAATTTTCTGAAGGAAGAGTGCAGGAAGATGTGTCTCCACTAAGGAAAATTGCACGAAGGGTCTACATTACAACCCTGCGAGAATTTGGGGCCTTCAGGAAGGGTGTGGGAAGAGCTTCGATGTCGACAGTTATAGGTAGAGGAGTTCTATCGTCCAGAAACTGCAGGGAAAAGAGTTTCGGCAGCCAGGGCTCTACAGGGAGAGAGTTTCGATGGCTAGGGCCTGTAGGGAGAGGAGTTCTGGTTGCAGGAAATAGGAAGTTTCCGATGATAGGAAATCTCCTTTGCTAGAGACGTTAGGGTTTTTTTCAGGACTCTGATACCAGGTTGATTTTCAAAAGTCAACGAAATTAAATTATTGATATGAAAGGGGGTATAAATGCTCTTATATGAATCCTAGGATATGAAAGACAATAAAAAATGAAATAACATAAAATGAAAGATATAACAACTAAATCTTCATTTAATCAATTCATAATAATTACTTAGAGATAAAAGAAACGATAAATAACATGAAAGCTTAAAATAGGAAAAATAAATAAATCCAATCCAAGAAAATAAATTTAAAACAGGGAAGGAAGTCAATCCAATCCAATCCAAGAAAATAAATCCAATCCTTATAACTTCTAATAGGAATAATTTATTTCCTAATATAACTTCTAACATGATACATTCGTGGGAGGAATTGAAGGACTATTTGTTGGAACGTTTTCGAGCAATTCGGAAGAAGGCCTACATGAAAAATTTTATGCCGTGACTCATGAGGCTATCATGAAATATAGGGAAAGATTTGAGCTTTTGTTGGGACTGCTGGTGGGGATTTCTGAAGCAGGATTAGATTGAAATTTCATGAAGGGCCTAAAGCCCAACATACAGGCATCACTTCGACAGGGAGACGATGGGGCTAGCTCAGATGGTAGAGGGCAAGAATCAGATGAAGAAGACAACAAAAGCAAAATAGATGGAACGTCGTATTGAACTGTTACAACCACGAAGATACTAAAAGCTCAAACAGTGGAAGTCCAGAGGGACATGAATAATGGGCCACGATCGGAAGCAACACTCAAGTGCCTTACAGAGACATTCTGGAGAAGCGAACAAAGAGGTTTTGTTTTCTGCGTGAAAAAAAGTTTACCCTAGGATACCATTGCAAAGATAAAAAATTATAAGTTCTCGTAGTGCGTGATGAAAAGACAAATATGGAAGAAATAGAGACAGTTGTGGGAGAGGAGGAACGCTCACTTTTTCCCACTTTGAGGACAAGATGTCTTTTGTGGTGGGGGAGGGCGGGGGGTGTTGCTACATTGGCACCTAGTTTAAAGGAAAATTTGTCTTTTGTATGGCTAAGGAAAATTTAGTCTTTTATTATTATAATTGTTGGGTATACATAGGTTTGTTATGCTTAGGGTTAGAGCTATGCATGAGCTTGAATTGTGAGTCTTAGGTTTAGGATTTGGGAATGTTTTCCTACCTCTTGAATTGTAGGAATTGAGAGAGATCACCTAACTTTTGAATTATAGATGTTTATCTTTATGTATTTGTGTTGTATTACTTTGATTTGGTGATCGATAAAAAATATTGTGTTGCCCTAATTTTTCTGGAAATCGTGCCGATTTTTATCTCGATCATATCATAATTTTCTTTTTTTTAATCCCTTAGAAGTTTTATCTCTTTGTACACCAAATGTTTTTTTTTTTTCTCTGATTTAGTTACAGAACTGTCTAGGGCTATAAAGGATCTAGTCTCTAAATGAGCTACTGTGGGCTTGAATTCAAATCGTGGATTGATCATACTTGATTTTAAGCTAGATTGAATGAAATTGGCTCTATTTTGAGCTAGCCAGGCTCAAAATTAGCAAAAAATTCAACTTAAAAAAATCATTATTAGGTTAAAATATTATTGAAAGATTCAAATTTATATTTTTTTCTTTAAATTTACCAAATAAAGCAAGTAAAAATTATGTAAGTGGAGACCAGAAAAATAAAAGTAAAAGTTAACATTTAATACATATACAATATGCTTTATAAAATTTAAAATTTTGATTAACTCCCTAATGCCATTTAAAAAAGGGGTAGAGTGATACTTTGATTGTTTGAAGTACAAATCATACAAGCATATCAATGATTTCCTCTTAAAAAAATTAGCGCACTTTTAGCTCCTTTCTGATTTGAAGTTTCCCCTTCAGTTTGAAATGACAGAGCCTTTGAAACATTGGTCTCGAAGGAAAAATTAAGTCATATTAATAAGAAAAAATGAAATAAATTTTAATATTTTCATTTTGCGATCATAGAGCCATCATGAAGCCGAGATGGTTTCATGGGATGATATTTTAAGTGTAGAACAGAAAAACAAATACCTTAGGAAAAAACATAGTAGTCCACGTATTCAACAAACCAAGCAATAATATACAATGCTCCAGAATCCAACGAACTCAGTAAATTACAAAACAAACTTTAACAAATTCCATAAAATACAACAATTCAACAGACTTTACGAATAGATAGCAGTCCAACAAACTCCACTGCAAATAAATTTATAAATAATAAACTCAGTGTGACATTCCTAGTACAAGCACTTGTCCTAAATTAGGAATCAAGAAGAAATTACAATTTAACTTTTCAAGAACAACAAATTATGTTTATGATTTAAGTCTATTAAAATGGTTTTAAAATAAGAGTGTCAAATAGAAGAAAAAATTATTAATGAATGAAGGAGAATGAGAAGGAAAGGAGTTGCCATTCCACTTAGTGATTTAGCAAGAATGAGAATTTATAATATAACACTTAGTGGCAAAAATTTAATAAACTGGTGGCTAGCAAATTTGAACTAAATGCATTAATAATCATAACTAATGAGAAGATAACAAGTCCAACAAATTGTCAGCAAAAAGAATTAAAAAAACATTTAACAATCAATGAAAGATAATTAATCAGATGCCATTCCAATTAATGAATCACCAATTAAGAAAAATTTACAATTTAACATTCAGATACCACAATCAAATGAATTAGAGGCAAAAAAATTTAACAAAATACACTCATAGTCTTAACTAATTCATAAATCCTCTTTTCGTTGAAGAGGCTTGCATCTCCACTTTGGGCGTCAATGCAGTCTCTATTCTTTGCCTCAGCATTAAAGCCATCCCAGCCTCATCTTCAAACTTCACTAGGGGATTTCAAGTTCTAAAGAACTACTGGACATGCTATCTGTTGAAATTTGGAATTGATCAGCTCAAATATTATTTATAGGAGGGGGTATTTAAACCTAAAGTCTATTTCTTGCTTTTCCACGTGCTTAGATTGCCCCATACAATTGAGCAATACCTCGAGTTTGAACACCGATTATGAACTATTCGACCCAATCAACATCTGTATACCACGACGATACACCTAGAGGTGTGACGAGATAAAAACAAACACGAGGCCGGTGTACCTTTTAAGTATGCAAAATTCGATGGATAGCTTAGAGGTGGTGCTCGTAGGGGTCATCAGTCATGCCTGAATTGACTTGCTATTTTAACTATGGCATATGTTGGGGCAGTATGAGTGAGTTAGATGAGTTTTCCCACAGGGCGCTAGTAATGAGTCTTGTTGACAAGTACAACATTGGGAATGTCAGATGATTTTTCATTAGGATCCATAGGAACAACGGGTTTGCACAAAAGAAGGTTATTCTCTGTCAAGAGATTAATCACATATTCATGCTGAGACAGACAAATACCCCAAGATGACCGAGTCACTTCCTTGCCTCAGAAATACCAGAGAGATCTTTAGTCCATCACGAAGGACGAAGCAAACGTGTCTTTTAAGGATTGCAATGTTGGGAAATTATTACCTGTAAGGACTAAGGATTGCAATGTTGGGAAATTATTACCTGTAAGAACAATATCGTTAACATAAACAATAAGGATAGCTACCTGATCGTTGTATGGATGTCGAAAGAAGAGGGCGTGATTCGATTAAGCATGAGTAAAACCATGGACCACGATCACCTTTGTAAACTTACCGAATCAAGCTCTTGGTGACTACTTTCGCCCATAGAGAGACTTTTGTAGCCTGCAAACTTGTCCATTGGAGGCAGTAGAATCAAAACTCGGAGAGAGATACCAATACACCTCTTCTGTTAGCTCTCCATTCAAGCATGCATTATCGGCATTTAGTTAAAACAAAGGCCAATCCAGATTCACCGCAAGTGGCAACAGGACCCGAATAGTGTTCAACTTACCCACTAGAGCAAATGTCTCCTCATAGTCAATTCCATAGGTTTCAGAGTATCCTTTGGTAACCGATCTTGCCTTATTGCATTCATAGGATCCGTCAAAGTTGAACTTGTTGTTGAAAGTCCATTGGACCCTCCAGCTTTCTTACCCTGAGGAAGGTCCACGACGGCCCACATATGGTTCTGCTGAAGGGCATTCATCTCCATTGCTGTCGTTTTCCAGGTTGGATCGGCAAGAGCTATCTTAATAGTAACAGAGATCTGATGGTCCGTCAGGACAGTAACAAATGCTCTGTAGATCGACGATAAACTATGGAATGAGACATATTTTGTCATAGAATAGAGGGAGCATGTCTGATTGTGTATCTTACTCGGAGAACCCAACTCATTCAGAGGAGGGGTTGTGTTGAGGATGTCGTCCGGAGTGGAGTCAAGGTCCTGTGAGATAGTGGGATCCAAAGTAGGAGCATTGGGATGAGTGCGTTGATTGTAGACACAGACAGTGGGATGAGGAGATGGTGCATTCAATGGGACAGGTGACTCAATGGTAGGAACAATAGGAGGACTATCCATAGAAGTAGGATAAGGGACAATGTTGGGGAACTTAAACACCCCCTCACTAAAGGCCGAGCTAAAAAAATATGTAGTACTTTCAAAGAAAGAGACATAAGCACTCATATAGATGTTGTTTGTGGTTGGATCAAGACGTCGATATCTCTTTTGAGTTGCGGAGTGTCCAAAGAATATGCAGCTTATGGATTTGGGATCAAATTTACTCAAGTAGGGACAGTGTTCTGAACAAAGGCAGTGCACTCAAAAATCTTGGGATCTAATGTCGAGAAGACCCGATTCGTAAGGAAGCTTGACATCAGGACGACTAAGGAGGTTTGAAACTTGTGAATTTTGGAGGGGATTATATTTATGAGATAAGTGCTAATTAGAATGACATCGTTCCAAAAATATTTCGGGACATTGCATTGAAATATAATGGAGCGAGCAACGTCAGAGAGGTGACTGGTTTTTCTCTCAACTATCCCATTTTGTTGAGGAGCAACGTCAGAGAGGTGACTGGTTTTTCTCTCAATTATCCCATTTTATTGAGTGCTCGTGCAAGAACTATGATGGATGATGCATTTATTAACCAAAAATTCACTCAAAATAGAGTTGAAAAACTCATGGCCATTGTCGGTCTGAAAGATCTAAATAGGAGTTTTGAATTGAGTTAAGACAAAGGTGTAGAAATTTTGGAAGATTGCAACGACTTTCGATTTGTTTTTTTAAATGTAAATCCTTGTCATTCTTTCGACTTGCGATCATTATCTAAGGTTAAGAATTACCGTTTATTGGCGTAACTGGGAGTGAGAGGACCCCATATGTCATTGTTAATCAGGGAGAGGAGCGAAAGGTGTGTAAGTGTGAGGCGTGTAATGAACTCAGTGATGTTTAGCTAACAAACATGTCTCACAATGGAAGTTTGAGAGATTTTTATTAGAAAACATCAAATGATACAAATTTTTCAAATATTGTAAATTAGGATATCCTAAACGACAATGTAACATAATGGGACATTCAATGACTCAAAATAGGTTACAACTTTTAAGTGTTGTGTCTTCACTCCCTGTGTTTTTCCGTTTGGAAGTAGTTGAGTTCGGCTACCCTTGAGCAGTTACAATCATCCTCCCCGAACGACGATCATGAATAACAATCATCAGAATCAAAATTAGCAACGCAATCGAGGAACATGTAAAACAAATTATAGGTTAGATCAGTCGTTAATACAACTGACCATTTACCAGTAATGAGACTACAGGATTCATCAACAATTCTGACAGTATTTTTTCTAGAGTATGGATCGTAAGTCAAGAAAGCTTACGAGCAGTTAGTCATGTGATCCGTGACACCTGAATTAATAATCCAAGAACTAGAGGAGGAATAAATTGTGAGAGTCATAGGAAGAGTATCTTGTCGGACGTGAAAGGTCGATAGACCGTAGAGACTTGATTGTCTCCAAGAAGCTTGATCAATTGTTCCATCTGGTTATTTAGGGATTCGGAGGGTTTTGTAATGTTCCGGTTAGGAGTCCGTTAAGTCGTGCTTGGTTCGGACGTCTACTGGAGTCCCTTGACAGTAGAGAATTCGGTCGAAGGTTTGTATGTCAACTTATTGTGAAGTTTCCAATACTTGTCTTAAGTGTGGTTTGGTTTGTGACAATAATTACAAGTAGCATGACCAGTTCGAGGTGGCATGGACGAGGGCTAAGCACTATTGGAGATTAAGGCGGATGATTCAGCTGAAGGAGTAGAAGTGTCGACCATGACAAGTTTCCTGCTTTCTTTTTGACGAATCTTAGTAGAAGCAGCGCTAGCGGAAGAAAGATGATCTCGAGCAAGAATACTTCCACGGACTTCGTCAAGATTTTTGTTAAGGTCAGCAAGGAATTAGAACATATGATCCTTTCCTACTATCTTCTGGAGGTGGGATAAATTGGTCGGAGAATCCCAAGTATAATTGTAGTCCAGGTCGCATTTCATCCATAATGCAACGAGGTCATTATAATATTGGGTCGCGGTTTTTGACTTTTGTTTTGCCTCTTAGGTCTTCTTATATACATCATAGAATTAGCCAAAATTTCCTACATCCGAGTACGTATAACGAACAGCTGTCCAGAGGACTCTAGCAGTAGGGAGGAACATGTATGAACGACTAATTGAGGTTTCCATAGAGTTGATCAGCCATGACATGATCATGGAGTTCTTCACTCCCCTAGCTCCATATGTCGGATCAATCTTTGGAGGCTCACAAACCACACCTCTGAGGTAACCAAACTTCTCATACCCTTTGATGAACGGAGACGCCACTTAGGACCATTGGAGAAAGTTATTGTTGTTCAGTTTATGGGTTGTGATTAAGAAACTCATGTTGGTTTTTGATCCTCCGATCTGCAAAGGAGCGGAAATTGCAGTTGATCCTGTTGTGGAATCAAGAACACCTTCTGAAGGTGGTTCAGAGTTGGAGGAATCCATTGTAATTTCGACTGAGCCAAAGAAGATGTTGAGGTTACGAGCCATCGATGAACTTTGGAGGACTACAGGAAACTAGCGGAACAGCTGCTAGAAAATAGCGGAACAGCTAGGTTGTAGTTAGAATAAGCAGGATCTTGCAGCAAATAGTGGGACCATGCGGGACTTTACGGAGAAGCATCGTAGAAACTGCGGCTGTTGGAATCTGCGACTATAGCTCTTTGTAGAACCATCTTTGAAGTGGATCAGAGGGAACCAGTTGCAGTACTAGAACCTGCAAAGGATGCTGACGGCTATGAGGTGCTAGCTATTGGAACCAACAGATGAGGTCGGTGGCTAATGAATTTAGGTTTAGGCTCTGATACAATGTTGAAATTTAGGATAAACCAGCTCAAATATTATTGATAGATTGATAGGAGGGGAATTTAAACCCAATTACAATAGGCATAATAAAGGAAAGAAATAAAAAACATAATAAAACAACTAGGAAAGAAAATAAAAACGAATAAGACAAAATAGCAAATACATAATCAGGAAATAATAACAAATAATAAGTAATAATTGCTAGGAAAAGCCGTTATAAGCTACTATTGTCTGCCCTGTGCAGCAAATCATCTCCGCCTCTTCTTTACACAGCAATCAATACTCCTTGACCTCTCCCAAGCCCTAGCAAACAAGTGTTATTATAAGCATAATATTAAATAAACTTTTCTTAATTTCCATATTTTACTTATTTGATAAGTGAAATTTATCATACAATTCGATGTTATGTTTTTGGTTTTTTGTCCAAGTCATTTTCATAGGAGGTGCTTCACAATTCATTTTTACTATAAGACAACATTTAAAATTTATAGGAGGTGCTTCACAATTCATTTTTACTATAAGACAACATTTAAAATTTAAAATTGTATGTTAATTTGAGTTTTTATCTTGCATTTATAGGTTTTATATCTATTATTTATTATATATAAAAATGTGTCCAAAATATGTCGTATCCTACTTTTTGCATTTACGTCGTATCGCTGTGTTCATGTGTTGGGTTCGTGCCTCAATATCTATGTTTGTGGTTCATAGCGTACAGAAATCCAACAAACTCCAGGCTTTCATACAATCTTTTACTTTGCTTTTGTTTTTCCGTTTCTTTTTTTTTTCCCGAGCATTCTTGATAATTGTCTTTGTTGTTCTCATATTATTTTCATTTTTATAAAACTAAGCCTAATAAAAGAGCTTTAAAGGCTCAAGTATGCATCATTAGAAGTGTTTTTTATTTCATAAATGAAATTGTTGGCTGATTATAAGTATTCTTTGAAGGTGCTTTCAGGATTATTCTTTTAATTGGATGTTTAACGTTATAATTATGTTGGCTTTTTGTTTTCTTTTAAATTGATATATCAGATTGGAGATTTTTAAAGCGGAAGAAGTACTATTGATTTTTGTGATAATGGTGTTCTGTGTCAAGTTTTCTCATAAGAAGATTTCAAGTGTTATGCGAATAACAAATTCATAAACTCCAACCAGAGCTAAAGCTTCAATATTCTTCCTCGCTAACAGTGGTTTATTTTACAGGCTCAAGAGCTTGTATCTGCACTTCTGAACATGTTCCCTGAAAGTTTGACTCCTATTCTTCTCCAAGTCGCCATGCTTGTGAAAGAGAAGAAAGTTTCTGAAGCGGAGGAGATGCTCGCACAATTTGCACAAAAATTCCCTGAAAAATCCAAGCTCATCATGCTTGTCCGAGCTCAAATTTCTGCTGCTGCTGGCCATTTACAGACTGCTGCTGACTCCTTATCTGCAATCCATGATATCCAACATATGCCGGCCACCGTTGCGACAATCGTTTCCCTGAAAGAGCGCAATAATGATTTCAACGGTGCCGTCAGTGTTCTGGATTCTGCTGTCCAATGGTGGAAGGATGCAATGACGGAAGACAATAAGCTCAGTGTGATCATGCCTGAGGCTGCGTCCTTCAAACTCAATCATGGCCATGAAACAGAAGCCTTTAAACTTTATGAAGAGCTTGTACAGAATCATGGGAACACCGAAGTTTTGGTGGGATTGGTTAAAACTGCGGCACGAACCGACATTGCGAAGGCCGAATCATATGAGAAAAAGCTCAAAGAACTGCCAGGTCTCAAGGGAATCAATGTGGAAAGCCTGGAAAAGAGTTCCGGAGCAAAGCATTTTGAAGGGATAAATGTGGGGAAAATGGAAATCTCGGAAGAGGTGAAGAAAGCCAAATCAAAGAAGAGGAAGAGAAAGCCCAGGTATCCGAAGGGCTTCGATCCTGCAAACCCGGGACCGCCTCCGGATCCCGAGAGATGGTTACCCAAGAGAGAAAGGTCTAGTTACAGGCCGAAGAGGAAGGATAAGAGAGTTCAGGTGAGGGGTTCTCAGGGAGCTGTCATGCGTGAGAAACATGATGCTTCTGTTTCAAATGCCACAAATGCTTCAAGCAACGGGCCTAATCAGAAGTCCAGCCAGGGTTCTTCCAAAGGCACTACAAGTTCGGACTTTTCCAAACCTTCATCCAAGTCTAGAAAGAAAAATAGATCGTAAGAACAGGATCCCTCAATCTGGAGCTTCTTATTTCTGAGCCTTTTTACTTATTTTTTTCAATCTTCTTACAACTTAGCTGTTTGAAACATTGGATGTGGTTTCTTTTGTTAGGCCCTTCCCTTTCAGAGCATAGGGATTATGTCTGCTTATATAAATAATGTTTTAG
>NW_018164630.1:694744-710176 GCF_001263595.1 Phalaenopsis equestris | reverse complement strand
CGAGGTAGCTCGCCCAGCGCGACGTAAATCCTCACTCTCTTTTAAGCTCCTGCGTTTAGCGCCTGCGCAGTTATACTGAGCAGTATAAGTCCTAACTCGTCTTAGGTTCTGAGGTTGTTGTCCAGAATGACGTAAAACCTCTTATCTTTGCGGGCTATTTGCATAACCATTTATTATGCAAGTGTAAGTCCCAAACAAATAAAATTGACAGGATTAAAATATTCAAATAACATTTTCTCTAAAACATAGCCGCACAGTATGATTGTTTGGGAAGTCACTGAGCATTTCTCATAGGATATGTGACGTCCCCTACCATTTACTTCCTTTGGACTCCTGAAAAAATCGTTTCAACTTGAGTCATTCCCACTTGTTTTTTCCACCTCCTACCGTGAAAACCTAAACCTCGAATTCTTGAAGACTAGAACTACTGATTATTATCGAGAGTTTTCTCAAGTGACTCCTGTCATTTGGGATGTAATTAACTATAGGGGTTTGTCTCTATATGGAACTTGAAATCCAGGTAAAATAAACTCTATTTAATCTTTCTATTAAATAGGGGAATTTGTCGGTCTCATATAAAAGGTTCGCAGATCAAATGGATGTCACAAATCTCTTAGTTTGCATGATTGGATCTATTGTCGGGGTCTACACTTATCTCTTGAAATGTGTAATATTCGGGATATCATGCATGATTATGCAAATTATTAGACTAATGAGATCCATTCGGTCTTATTTTCTAAAAAATAAAAACATTACTTTCATAATCTAAACTATATACTTTATATTTAAATCAAATTTTCAAACCAAATTTATGAAAGTTGACCGACAGCATGGTTCATCACGTTGCATGATATAACCTATGCTAACCCCTATTTTGCAGGTTGACATTTTTTTTGGATTTTATCATGTAATTTTTAGAGTCTCAGGGCAATCTGTAGTGGAAATAAGATACGGGCATGAATTTTGAGACGCTTGAAGCGTGAAACCACGTCACGAAGACCAGGAGCAGATGCTCATGTCTCGTATCTTAATTATGTATTTTGATATTGATGTATATCATTTAGGACCAAGCATGTATATGCAGAGTCTGACCGTCTTTTTGCTTTTTCTGGGATGTGTTACTAACCCCGACGCCCAACGTTATTTATTTATATTTGGCTTGATTTACCTTGTGAAATGTGTTGCATATTTCCTCTTTCTTTGATTGTGGGTTGTTTGGGAATCCTGCGATATAATTTAACCACTTTAAGGACCCTAAAATATAGTTTTTTATATAAAAATCGTAATAAAAGATTTAGATTAATCAAAATTTGGTACTAAAATATTCAACTATATTAAATCCGCACTTTTACTTTTCTGCATGACCTTCGGGCCAGTTTAAAATGGTTTGCATGGCATGGACTTATCCCCAATCATAATTATTAGGGCATCCACGCTTAGGACTTTAGATAACTGCATCATATTGTATGTCTCGAGGAGGAGTCCTTTTTCTTCTTCAACTCGACTCGCCCAGCATAGATTTCCACTTAGATGATTGTCTAGTGCGTTTAGAGTGTTAGAGGCTTCCTCGACTCAAACGTGGTATGAGTCTTTCGTGGGAGTGTTTTTCAGGTTTATAGCTACACATCTCTTTTCTCTTCTTTCATGTGACATCTTCGCCCTTTTATTTGGTGAGTATAAGTCCTACCTCTTTGAGCTATACCTCTATAAGGTCATAGAATTTATAGTTTCTTTCTTTTGAGCTTAAAGTTATCGAGGTCTCCTTGGACGACACAATTCATGAATTGCTGACAAGAAATTTCTGGTTGTGTTGAGTCAACTACCTTTAGGATCAGGTAAACTAATAGCTTGGGATGACAGATCTGTGGTATCTTGACTCGGATATCTCTACCCGATTAAGATTGCTCTACATTTCCTTTTGTTGAGCCCTTTTGAGTTGTATCATTCTTTTGTGACTTCCTTGGTGTCATCTCGTGTGCCCCGATTCCGGATAGGCTGCCGCTCATTTGGAATACGGTGATTCACCCTCTACCTTTATGCCCGTGTTAGGCCTTGTAAGCATAGTGTGGATCCCATGAGTGAACTTGATTATTTTGTGGGCCTCGATGAGCGGATACCCATTTTGGATGCGAGAGATTCATTCTGCCTTGTGACTTAGCAAGAGCTTCGAAAGCATCGAGATATTCCTATGAAATAACCATCTTTTTGGTGACCTATTTACCAGTCATGACAATGTAAATAAGACTTTTATCGAGAGTATTCTTAGGTATCCACAAAGATATAATTAACCAAAAGGATACGTTCCTTTGAAAGTGTTCTTAAACTTAGAATAAAAATATTTTTTTTGGTTCTTTGATTATCAGTATATTATATAGGGATTTTCTTCGTGGATACCGTGTTTCAAGGTATTTTGATTTGATCTTGTCTGGATAATATAGGGATTTTCTTCGTGGATACCGTGTTTCAAGTTATTTTGATTTGATCTTGTCTGGATATATACTCTCGACCTATCACACATACATAAGCCCTCAATATTTCTTTTAAAATTTGTTTGTCTTTTCTGATTCATCTCCTCTTCGGATCATTCATATGATTCGGTATGGAGATTTATTTAGAAAAGGGAACCATACGAAGACGACAAATAAATAAATAAGCTCACGACTCCAAGTTTTTCTTAAAAATGATCAAAAACATTCTTTAAATCACTACATACACAAAAGAGAGCGAGGGAGCAACATTTAGACAGTCAGATTGCTACATGCTCTTTTATACAAAAATACAATCTCAAAAAAGCAACAAACAAATCATAAAATTAAAAAAAAAAACAAATGTAGGGCTTCATTTTAATTTATTTTTTTTGCAGGTTTTGCTGGGATCCTTGAACAGATTTCAAAGAAGGCTCTATGCTTCATCAGAACAAGGATAAACATCATCACTCCTCATAGTTAAAGACCTTTCAGTAAAGCCCCCAAACCAGTTGATTCGACCCACCTCACCAATGCGCTCGCAGAAGAAACGAAAGCCGATTTCGACAACTCAATTTCACGCTTATCAACTGAAATGAGAAAAATATCAAAAAGACTTAAAATAACTTGCATAATCAAACAAAATGAACTTTATGTATTGCACCTGATGAAATAAGAGATGCCAAAGAAGAGTTGAATGCATCAACCTCACTCTTCTCCTCAGGGTTAGATGTCAGCTGTAAATTTCAATTCAGAAAAAAAAATTACAATGTCACCTTAAGAGCTAGAAATGATAATATCAAATGAGAAAAATGGAGACCTTTGCAAATGCAACATTGACATTTTGGACCCAATCCTCACGGATGCTTGAGCCAAGTACTGAACTTGCTTCAGTTAAATCATTGTTTTCAATAGCTTTACCCACTTTACTAAGCTTGTATACAAGTTCCTGGAGGTAACCTGTCCACACAAACATTTGAGTTATTACGAGATTAACCTTATTCTTGTCCAGTATCTATACTTAATAACCTCATCATACATACCATTTAATATAAGGAAGATTCACATGCAAAACCATTTAATTGATATTATTTACATATCTAATACCTAAACTTCTTACATTTTAAAAGTTAAAATGGTGGTATTTTTGATGTGATGTGAATGGTTTGCATGGTATAATGTAAAAGGCAATGTTTAGAGGTTAGATATGTAAACACATAAAAATTGGGAGGTATGAATGTAAATGCCCGTTAATAAAAATGACTAGAAAGAATTTAGTTGAAATTTGTTTTTGCCTCACTTTTTTGGTTGAAGGGGACGAAATGAGTATTTTTTTCTTGTAAAACCAACAGAATTTTTCTTCACATATTTAAATGCATACCATACAATTTTTATATATTTACACACCTAACACCAAAACTTTCACATTTACATGCATACCACTCAAATATATAGTCCTTTTCATACAAAGGTTTTGACACCAAAGTGTTATAAATGTAAATATCAAATTTTAGGTGTTAGATATGTAAATAGCTAGGAGATGCGTGGTATGTATGTGAATTTCCCTTTATTTTATCAGGTTTGATAAAGAGCTAGAAATGGAAATAGGTTCACATTCTTAGGTGAACCACTTACCCTATTGGTCATATTGAAACTAAATATCCAATGCGCAATTGTTAAATGAAATCCATTTACTCAATTCTTTTATAACAAATAGAGATTAAGGACCCATTTGAGGCAGCTTATTTGGTGCAGTGTGTTTTGAAAATGCTGGAAGAAGCGTTTGATTAGTGCGGCGCTGTAGATTATTTCAATAATTTGATAAAAATTCTTATTAAATGTGGTCGTGGGTTCGACCCTGCTGCCCGTGTACCTATTACCCTGCTGCCCCTCTCTTGCGTCTCATCTGGCTCAGGTGCATGCCTCTCTCTGGTTGCTATACTCTATAAGTAATTTTTGATGAAATAGCTTTCTTTATGCTATTTTTGCTTTCTCATTTTCAGTTTGTTGTGAGACGTTTGTGATATTTAGGATTTGTAATTTTTTTATTTGTCATTTGTTGCGATTTACAATTTACGATTTGGGATTCAAGCCTTGCAAAAAAATATGGAAAATGTGGAATGGTGTTTAGAGAATGGATGCAAGAGTGTGCTTGATTTGTAGATAAAAATGTTTTGGAATATGGGATGACCTTCTATCATTGCCTCCACTGGTTATTGAGTGGGAATTTGAAAAATGGATGAAATAGGGTGCTTGATTTGTACCTAGCATTGCTTCGGGTGCCCTCAAAATTACATACCTTTTTTTTTAGTAAGAATCTAAAAAAAGGATGAAAGAGGGTGCCTAATTTGTAGATACTAAAGTTTCAGGTGCCCTAAATGAAAAATATGGGATGAGATTTTATCACTTCCTTTGATGTTTAAGTGAGAATTTAAAACATGGATGACATAAGGTTCTCGATTTGTACATAGCATTGTTTCGGGTGCCCTGTTTGTAATTGCCTCTATTCAACATTACATAATTTTTTTTTTTGAGCGAGAATCTAAAAAATGAATGAAAGAGGGTGCTTATTTTGTAGATAACAACGTTTAGGGTGCACTGTATGTAATTGTCTCAAATGAAAAATATGGGACAAGGGTTTATCACTTCATTCGATGTTCGAGTGAGAATTTGAAAAATGGATGAAATAGGTTGTTTGATTTGTACATAGCATTGTTTCGGCTACCCTCTATGTAATTGCCTCAAATGAAAAGTATGGGATAGGGTTTTATCACTTCTTTTAATGTTTGAGTGAAAATTTGAAAAATGGATGAAATTGGGTGCTTGATTTGTACATAGCATTGTTTCGGGTGCCCTGTAGATAATTGCCTCAAATCAAAATTATGGATTTGATTTTTAAGCGAGAATTTGGAAAATGAATGAAAGAGGGTGCTTGATTTGTAGATAGCGGTGTTTTGGGTGCCCTATATGTAATTGCCTCAAATGACAAATATGGGATGGGGTTTTATCACCACCTTTCATGTTTGAGTGAGAACATTAAAAATGGATGAAATAAGATGCTTAATTTGTAGATGACAATGTTTTCTTCAAATTACATACAGGACACTCAAAACCAATGACTGTGTTGTGGGTTGTGGTGGTTGTATTATGGGTTGGGTTGTTGTGGTGTCGTGCCACTGTGATGTGGTATCGTGCCACTGTGGTGTAGTGTATGTGGGATGTGTGTGGAGGTGTGGTTGGATGATTGTGATTTGGTGGATGTGAGTTGGGTGTTTGTGGTGTTATGTCTTGTGATGTGGTGGTAGTGGGATGTGTGTGGAGGTGTGGTGGTCTTGGGCTGCGTGTTTGTGTTGTGGGCTGTGGGAGAGTTTCTTGCTTACGTCACGTCAAACACATAGCTACGGGAGACAATTCTATAGATGCCCGTGGAGAATCACGAACAAGTGTGACTTCTTCCGGTGGGCAAACAGACAAACATATTACACCACCGAGAGTGAGCATAAATGGATGGAATCTCTGGAGGACAGTCTGGCTCGTGACATACGTCGTCCCCATTTTAAAAATAATATATCATATTATTAAATATTATTTTAATAGTATTCTGGTGGGCAACAGACAAACATATTCCACCGCCGAGAGTGAGCATAAATGGATGGAATCTCTGGAGGACAGTCTGGCTCGTGACATACGTCGTCCCCATTTTAAAAATAATATTATCATATTATTAAATGTTATTTTAATAGTATTATTTTTATTTTAATAATGATGATACTCACTGATAAGTGAGGTGTATGTCTTATTTTTTGCACTGTTTTGAAGTGAATTTTTTATTCTAAAATATCAAATATATTGTTATAATAATTTTGTTGCAAATAACATTACTACACAGGTTCAGAATAATCATTTGTCCAAAAACAACTATGTTGCAATTGTTTTCAAACAACAATAAACAAATAGTCAGCCAACTTATCTGTTGCAGCTTTCTGGAACAGTTGTCCCAAACAGACCCTAAGAGTGTTTGAGATGACTGCAACTTTTTAAAAAGATGTTTGTAAAGTTGTGGTGCAGAAAGCAAATTTTTAGAAAGTTGTGATGAGAAGTATAAATATGTTTCTTTTCCAAAAACCAGACATTTTTTTTACAGTTACTGTACTTTAACAGAACATGTTGATAAAATACATATTATCACCACCAAAATTTCTAGAAAACAGCAAAAAACCAATTCCCCAAAAGGAGCTGTGGTGGCTTCTGAAATACAAAGCAGGCTGAAAGTTACCCCAAACATATCCTAAATTAACTTCCACAAGCTCAGTCATGGTTCACATTTCAGTAAAATGTTACTTGAAACAAAGCAAAGGAAGATCTAAGAACATACCACTCAATTCCTATATCCTTACATATCTAACACCAAAACTTCAATTCACCAAAGCAAATTACATACATGTTGTAGAAGAGTTTCACGCAAACAAGACAGGAAAAAAGAGACAATAGCAAGTCTGAATGTGAACATATAAACCCATTAAAACCAAAAATGTTAGCAATCATAAACCAAATAAAACTCAAAAAAAAAAAAAGGGTACTAACTTTCTCCCCAAAATTTGATTTGGGACTCCGCTACTCATTCCAGAATCATTCAAGAAGAAAACTAACAGCTCATATTCAAATCCCAATCCTTCTCTTGCCTTAATTGCCAATCAGACAAGGCACATTAAAGAAATAGAGAAAGAATCTAACCTGTCTCTTTGGCAGAGGAGCTGATTACACCCTGCCTCTGAAGCCTCTTCTTCCTGTCATTCTTCACTTTCTCAAGCAGCTCCTCGTCGTCGTCCGCCTCTAGAATGGTAGCGAGAGACGGGTAAGCGAGCGAGAGGGTTAGGGCTGTGAAGGATGCGGAGAGGCCCTCTCTCCTACCAACAACAAGAGACGGAGTTGGAGTCGCCGGCGACTTCTCCGCGACGACTAATAAGCCGGATTTAGAGGCACTCACTTCTGTACACCTCGCGTTACTCGAGATTCTCGTTTTAATGGCAGCTACGGCGGGTGCAAGAGTGAGTGCCATTTTCTCCTTTTGGTTAGATTGATTCAGTGACTAGCGTGGGAGAAACAGAGCTGAGGGGAAGGAGAAGAGGATAAGGTTAGACGTAGGAGTAGCTGTGCTTCTTCCCCGTCATTCTTCAGTTGGAAACGCTCGCAGCTTCGACCTTGCTTGTTTCAATAGGGGGGTGTAACACAAACTCGTGTTAGTTTATTTGAAATGAGCTCGTGTTTAAAATTATTCATGAAGTCACTATTCGTCTTCATTTCTTAACGAACAGGCCGAAGATGAGCTGTTCGCGAATATATTATATTAATTATATAACTTATATTATATAAATATATAATATTTATATTAGTATATTACTAATATAACATATTATTATATTATTATTATTAATTTATTATATATTATAATTTCTAAAATTTAATTTTTTAAAATATCATAAATTTTTTTAAATAATTATTTTAAATTATTTTATATTTCGAACAATAACAATTCAAACACAAACGAACGCATCACTGTTCGTGTTTGGTTCATTTAACTAACCGAACGAAAAAAATTTGTTTACATTCGTCTTGTTTACTTCTCGAACGAATCGAACACGAACTCATTGACGAATCGAACACAAACTGTTCGCGAACAATGAGCTTTTTGGACAGTCCTAGTTTCCAACCCGTGGATATCTGTTAGAATGATTCAAGCCTAATGATACATTTGGGTGGTTAAGTCAACTTAAAAAGGGCTGAATGATACGTAAATAAATTATTTTGGGGGTATTCACATACATAAGGCACAATTTTTATGTATTTACATATCCATTTGGGCATCGTGTAACTTTTTAAAAAGATAGTTGTAAAATTATGATGGAAACCAGCTTCTTTTAAAATTATGATCGAAATTATAAATACATTTTTTTTTTCCATCAAAATCATATATTAATTTTCTTACAGTCACTGCACTTTTAATTGGTCATGTTGAAAAAAACAGTTTATCATCATAAACATTTTTTGAAATAAACAAGAAAGTAGTTCCCAACCAGAGTGGTGGCGACCGTCTAAGATGTACAGCATGCATAACACAATCCCAAACAGATCCACATGATTGATGGCTTCAAAAGTTCTAAGTAAAGCTTAAGAAAGAAAATCAATTGCTTTGCTATCATATTATCAAAATGATAAATCAAATAAAAAAATTAATGAGTAAGCATAGTGCTATTGCATACATACCACATCATTTATCAAACAATTTTGGAGGCTTAATTTAAACTATGATTTGTTAGCAAGCCATCACTCAATCCGTGAGCTTAAAAAATAAAATTAAAACAATTTTTAATTAGCTACAACAAAATAAATATATTATATCTAAATTTGTTAGATTAAAAGTAGGTCACACTTCAACTAAGAGAGAGAGGGAGAGGGAGGGAGGGAGAGGGAGAGATGGGAGACACTTTAAAGATCCATAAGTCATGTGCTCTCTTCTTACCTCTTAATTATAAAAGCTAGCCAATGTCTATGCCTTAAAATGGGTTACATGTAATTTGAACCATCATAAAGATAATTAGATATTTGTAAGAGCTGTGCATTTTCCTCCCTAACGCATAGGTCACACAAATCACGCAAACTGCACTCGATGCCACCTCCCTGATTACATAAATCATGTGATATTTCTTTATTTTTATTCACTGTTTCATATTTCTTTCTGCACCGCTTTTGTTGGCTATTTATGAAGATCAAGTGTAGCCTTCCCTGATAGGTTTGTCAACCTGTCTATGTGCTACAACTAAAGCATCTTCAACCCTTCTCCCCTCTTCTTTTTGAAACCCTAATAGCATGTCTTCTCCTCTCAGCTTTATTATCCTGAAGGCTTAATAGTTGCTTTATATCCTCCGCCGCCAGCATAAGGTTGCTAAGAATAGTGAAGTTCTTTAGCAATATTAGCAATTATTTTATCAAAGAGTCATAGAATCATCATTTTGTGACATGTTACCATCACGAAAGTAATTCAAATATAATGATAATTTTTACAAATCATTGATTTATATTTAAGTAATATCACAACAATTCATATCATTTCATACACAACATAAAGATGAGAGATTAAACAATAAGCTAATTATTTGTTGTAAATCAGCCTATGCATTTGTTCAAATCCAAATATTTTAAAATATGGTTATGTTATAACTATTTTTTATAATGACCAAGCTTAATTTGACCTTGATAGGATCGTGAACCATATTGAGCTAGGACGCATTACATGTGAAAATTTTAAATTTGATTTCATTCTATAATAACAGTGTTGTATCATTTAATAAACAACTTATCATCATAATCTAGTATACTTTTAAAGGATTATCAATCCATTTGTAATGCACATATATTTATGGAAGTAAAAATTCATTAGCATTTTCAATATAGTGTTATAAATCCAAAAAAATGATATGCATTATTCATAAAATTTTATTGCTATATGTCCTTAAATATTATAAATCTTGGTTAAAGAAATGATTTTACACAATCTCTAAAATAATATCTTCTTTGTTGACCGATGGAACCTATACCTTAGTTATAAGTTCCTTGCCCATCCCTAAAATCAAATACATATGTGGACATAAATGACAATAGTAATAAGTTTAAAATGCTAGATAAAAGTTGCCTTATATTCAAGCATGCTTGTAGTTACAACAAATTAATACATAATATATGTGTGAATGAGAGACATGAGTAAGTGGTTTTAAGGAAAAATATCCTAAAACAAAATCTGATAATATAATAGTCATGTACCAAGTCATATCTTGCAAACACACAAATATTAAATGAGCAGTGAACAACATAAATGTATATAATTATCTAATAGTATGATTAATCAATCACTAATATGTTTAAGGTATCCTACTAGCTAAAGATTTATTCCAACATCTTTGTTTTCTCTTAAATGACATTGACTTTATAATAAAGATGCATGCCAGTCAATATCATTTAACAAAACTAGTATTATATCTTCTTTAAGAATAAGGCTAAACATGATTGTTACGATCATTGTAAGAAAAACCCATTAACTTACCTTTATGCACAAGGTTGTGTATGCAACAACTCAAACTCTTAAGCATCAAGAAATTGTAAATTTTGGACTAATGGCCTCACACAATTTCTCCATTAGTATAACTTCTTAGGAGGTCACCCATCCTAAGAGAGCTTTCACACAAGCACGCTTTCACCCAAACTCTTAAGCATCAAGAAATTGTACATATGGGACTAATGGCCTCACACATTTTCTCCATTAGCATAACTTCCTAGGAGGTCACCCATCCCAAGAGAGCTTTCACATAAGCACACTTAAATTTGGAGTTTCAATCTAAACTCCATAACATCCTTGCTCTAAACCCCAGAATCATCCATAAGATAAATAAGATTCTAGAGATGGCCCTTGCAAATTTAAGAGATGGTTTACACCAAGTAACCTTTTATCCCATATGCAAATTCAAGAGGCGGCTCCCACGGCATAGCACTTTATTCAGTATGAGACATAATACCTTTCTTCTAAGAAAACTGACAAGGACATCGATTATTTTAATGAAGGTTATTGTAAAACCTCTCTAAGTAGAATGAAGTTGTACTTTTAAACATCAAGACGCCTTTTGGTGTAACAGTTAGAGTTTTGATAGAACTCTAAAGTTAAATGTGCTCATGGTAGAGCACTCTTAGGATGGATGACCTCTTAGGAAGTTTCACCAACTGGTCAAAATCATGAGGCAATTAGGCTAAAGCGAACAATATCTCAATGTTGACATCATTTTTGGTGGAGTATCAACTTCGTTATACCATATTCAGAATACTTTATTATATTATATTTGAAATTTTATTACATTGTAATTGGGACACTTCATTACACTGCATTTGAGATACTTCGTTACATCGTATTCAACAAAATTTCATTAAATTGTATTCATGATAATTCATAAGCAAACAAAGTTCGCCAATTGAAACGAGATAAGGGTGACCAATGCTGGTTCACAACGATTAGTGATTGCTGATCGATTACTATGGAGACAGGAAGCCATCCCTGGTTATTCAGTCAAGAACAACACTAAAATTCTACTCCTCCTCTTAAGTGAAGAGAGGAGGTCTATTTATAACTTTTGATTGGGGGGGGTCATTTTGGTCATTCGACGAATAACTCCCATAATCATCCAATTAAATGACTTATGTTGATTTTCCTTAATCAGAAGTATTTTTTCAAAATGATTTGAGGGACTTTTTGACGTCGAAATTAAGTAATCTTGAGCTCGTTGGACTTGTCACGTCGAGTGATCGATTTGCCTATAGTTACGTAAAATTTGGAGTTAGTTTGACCCTCCAATTAATTACCCAAAGCCTCTAAGTATTATTCAATGACTTGATTCAGGCTTGATCAGACTCGTAGTGGATCAATTTGACATTCTTGACGGTCAGTTTGACTATAAGCTTAATGAAAACTAAGTTTTCAATGAACATTAATTAGAATTAGAATTTTTTTTTTTCTTAAAAATGTATTGAGATTCATGTCAAAAAATAAAATTTGTTGATGCACATTATTTATCATATGATATTAATTTGAACTTGAATTTAAATGCATTTAGAAAAGATAGCTATCACACCATCCATACTATTATTATTATTAAATTTGAGTATAGTGTCAAATATAATATGAATTTAAACTCAAATGTATTTAAATTTGCCATATCATGCACCTTTAATCTTAAATAGCTATTTAAAATTATACTTAACTATTAAATCTAAATGATGCATATCATTATTTTAAAATTTGAATTCATAATAGCAATAATTTTGAGGAATTTACCTACATAGCGCCCAATTTTTACACATTTACTTATCTCACATAAAAACAACAAATCATTATCTCACTAAGTGGGATCAACTACATGAATCATTTTTCTTCATTATGCTCTATTTAGTGTCATATTTACATTAAATTCTAATAAATTAAGATCATTTTTTATACAATATGTCAAGTCTTACTCGTCTATCTTTATTTTTCTTAACAAAAGTCGAATCTAAAATATCTACTCTTCTAATCGGATTATTAGATGAACGATGTTTAATGAGACCAAATCATCTAAGACGGACTTTAATTTATATACTTAGAAAAACTTTTCCCTATGTATGAAAAAGATGGAAATAAGAATATAAACTTTAATTTATTGTACTTAAAAAACTTCTCCGAATAATATTTGCTCACTATTTTGAGTATTTTCCGACCCTGCTCAGCTCATCGTCCCGAATCGTCTTTTGTACAGACGAAGGCAATTTCCGGCGACAGCAGCGGTAAAAACGAAGCAGCCTGAAGATGGGGATTCGGTTTGTGCTGCTGGTGAACAAACAGGGTCAAACTCGTCTGGCGCAGTACTACGAGCACCTAACTCTGGAAGAACGCCGAGCTCTTGAAGGTGAGATCGTCAGGAAATGCCTTGCTCGCAACGAGCAGCAGGTGCTTGTTCCCCCTCCTTACCAATCCTATGAAACCCTAATTACTTTGTTACTGCGGTGGCTTTGTTCATCTCCGTTTTAGTCGTTCGGTTAAGGTGGATCTACTGGATTGCCGCGTGGAGTTGATATGTTTATAGATCTAGGTTTTTCGTTTTTTTTTTTTCCTGGTCTGTGAATTGGATTTGAGGCTTTTTGGAAGGACTTGAATGAAGCTATTCTGGCATTGTGTTTGCTGAATTCTTTTCGACTGATCTCTTATTGATATGTGAATTAGTATTTTGAGACTATCTGGAACGTTACAGATAACATATTTTGTGCAATTAGACCTGAGTTATTTCTGACCAGATCATTAAACTGAAGGGAGAAAATTAGGCTGTTCATTTTATGGAAAGTAATTGAAACTACACCCGGACGCTATACCGACGCCTGGGTTTAGTGTCACATAATCAAGGGTTACTACATTACGGACGAATACAAGTAAAGAAGTTAGTCTGTGAAATTAATATTATGATAGAATCTTGGAATATAAATACTCTCACAGGTAAATTAATGGAATTAGTTGATATTATGATTCATAGAAAGATAAATAACTTATGTATTCAAGAAACTAAATGGATTGGAGAAAATACTGAGGAGATTGATAACTTAGGTTTTAAACTTTGGTATTCAGGTAAGAGTCACACTAGAAATGGTGCAGACGTAATTATGGATAAGTGTTTGAAAGATAATTTGTAAAAATTAATAGAATTGGGGATAAAATTATAGCCCTTAAAATTGTTGTTGATACTAAAATATTTAATATTATAAGTTCTTATGCTCCTCAAGTAGGCTTAGATATAGGTTCTAAAGGAAAAGTTTGGAATGACTTATAAGAATTAATACAAATATACCTCTTGAAGAAAGAATATTTATTAGAGGAGTTTAAATGGACATGTTTGTAGAGTGGTAGAAGATTTTAGAAATATTCATGATGACTACGGAGTCATATTAGATTTTATTTTAGCGTATGATATATCATCCAAATTAATGATCATCAGGACACCTGTTACTGCTCATAGTGTGCATTTACCAAATCATACACCCTTACTCAGGCAATGCATATTTATTATTAAATCGTCATTTCCAATATATTAAGTTCATTCTTATCCTATAGGATGATTTCTAGGTATAATTATGGACATCTTAAGATGACCTATACTTATCATAAAGGACATGGCTCAATCTTTATTTTTTATAAGAAGTATGTTGTTGTGGAGGTCTATATGCCTAGGTAGCACACTGATGTGATGGTACATAAATAATTATGCTGTAATTTTTCTTAGCACACTCAATGGACTTGTACCAAAATGATTATGTTAGATAGATAAGCTACTCGTTCTAGCAAGGAAGTGCTTTACTACATAATAAGTGGTGCTCTAACATTGTAGTGATGAGCATTCAGGATGCTCTTGGAATTGCAATTGGTGGAATCTTACCAACGTAAGATTGTAAATTGTACCAATTATTGTAGGGGGTTGCAAGGAAGATGGAGAGAATATGATAGTAAAGTGTACTAATTATTGTTTGGGGTGAGAGGAAGATTGTGAGAATTGGTTGTAGGGAGCAAAACTAAATAGCACAAAAAATATCATGAAGTAGAAATAGTTGTAGAAAATCGCTCCTTTACAACATTAGTCTTCTTCTCATACTCCATCGTAGACATAGATTCAATCTATTCAAAATTTTCTTAGTTTGAAGTACAATATTCTCATATGCATATGAAGCATCAAGTGCAATTGCAGTTCCTTCAGGCTTATTTGGCTTGTCGTGCATTGAGTGTGACTGATTATCACAGTTCAAAACTTTAGCTATGCATAGCTATAAGGAGCAATTTCTATTATTAATTATGCAAGAGTGCAAGAAGAGATTCAGGTCGTACAAATGTGAGTGTGGAAAAGTAAAACTTTTGATTCTTGGATTTGTGAATTAAAGTCTCGAATGTTTGTTTTTGACTAAAAGAGTATGAGGTAATTCTATGCTTTAAGGAGATATTTGTCGTGCTAGATTTATGGACTGTTTTAAGCATAAGTGAAGTCATTGCTCTAGTAACGTTATTGTGAATGTATGATGGTGGTGGGCGGAATCTTGAGGTACCCTTTATATAGTGAAGGGTCCTTTATACATACCTAAAGTGTTTAAAATAGGTAAAGAATGATCTAACATAACTCTTTAAATATTTAAATTATGGAACATATTTAAAACATGCTTATACTAACGTGGACATATAATGATGATTTGTATGGAGAAGAATTGATTGATGTGATTGCTCTGACATTATCTAGTCCTTTAGTTGACAACACAAAATAATAAGGAAACTCTCAGTTAGGGTTTTCTACCTAAAGCCCATCTTAAACCCTATGAAGTATAAAAAATCATATTATTTTTCTTTTGCACTATAATTGGTATT
>NW_018164630.1:693311-694644 GCF_001263595.1 Phalaenopsis equestris | reverse complement strand
AATGAACTATTAATTGCTTAGAATCTGAGCTTAGTCCTCCACATGCTTCCAACAACCTTTCTGGGAGAAGGATCATGTGGTCCTCGGTCTCTCTGTCCGGATGTGAAATATAGCCAACCATTCCAGAAACCCGCCAGTGTTGTCTTCATTCTGTAGGGCATCCTCCCGACCACACTCCATTTCTGCCCATTATACATAGATAATACATATATCACATCAAATACAATTTAACATAAAAAGTAAATTCATGGTTGAGCCACATCATGCAGATTATATATCATCTAGAAAGCCTAATATACTAATGTTTATAACTCAAAATGACCCTAAGAAAATGTAAAATCTCATAAAAAAAAAAGAAAAAAAATTTCATCAGCAAAAAATGTACATTCGGACTCCGGATGCATTTTCCGGACGTTAAAATGCGTCTTAAAATGCGTCTAGAGTCCAATGGTGGGGCATCACGTGACAAGTGGACTCCACAAATTTTAATACTAGAGTCCAATGGTGGGGCATCACGTGACAAGTGGATTCCACAAATTTTAATACTGGCGATGCCCAGCCTATTAAAGTCCGGATGAAAATTTGTCTCCATAAATCATAAGCTATTTGCACCCCAAAAAATAAAAAAATGTTTAATCTACTCTTTCATAAGCTATTTGCCCCCCATAAATCATTTCATGAGGACATAAAAGCATAGAACTTCGGAAGAAAATTTGGTAAAAGTGGATGAAATGGAAATCAAGTTTGTATACTATTATCTGATAATAAATATGTTATTATGTTGATTTGTCTATTGACATGGAAATGGGACTGCACTGAGCTTAGAGACTTTTGGTAGATTTATGGGTCAGATCAAACAAAAATGTGAATTGTTATACTGCACTGATTGTGAGAAACTTTTTAAGCATAGAAATGACACAATAAAAAAGGATAACATATGACAAGTAAATTCATACCATGGTATTCAAGTGAAACCGGAATACTTCACCAACCAATATCATCCTTTTTGTCACAGGATGTTTCTCGGTTGTACCACCAACAACAATTATAGAGTCGTTGACAACCACCCATGAAAATTCTATATGAGAATTAGGCTTAAGCATTGGAGGTAGTTCCTTCCATTTCTTCCCATCATCCAGCATGTAAACATCACCATATACCACCTGTAAACAAAGAGTTGTGTGTGCAATAAGAAAAAAGATGTTAAAAACATATTGAGAGAGAATAATTTATTACAAATATTTGGTATGCCGCATTGACGCGAAAAAATACAAGCTCTGTGTTAATTTTGTCATGAGATTGTCGGTCAACTTTTTCGATTGATTTTGAAAAT
>NW_018164630.1:692801-693211 GCF_001263595.1 Phalaenopsis equestris | reverse complement strand
CGCGCTGCCCACGAATTTAGCTCCGAAACTCTTGTTGTAGCGATGACTACAGGGTTTAAGCGTTTGACATTGGTGATTTGTGTTTCACAGTTTTGGTGTCAATGTTTGGTTTTGTTTCGATTTTGGTTTTAGAACTGGTTTTGCATGCAGAATAATCAAATTGCAGATAAATAAAAGGTACTTGAAAGGTAAAATGCAATAAAGTAAAATTCTGTAAATAAACTGTAAAAGCGTACCTGGGCATCTGCTACTGTTGCGTTATTAATGTTGCGGGCATAGCATGATTTGCAAGAGATTTAAATAAACTTGCAAGAAAACTAAACAAGACGAGAAAACTCAGCACAAAAGTCAGAAAAACGAGTCGTATAAATCACAAGCAAACGAAACACTTAGCCACATATGAAAGATCA
>NW_018164630.1:690484-691574 GCF_001263595.1 Phalaenopsis equestris | reverse complement strand
CTTTAACTTATGCTTAAGGTGATTTAAGGTTTTCTATATCTTCCGATTAATTAAATCATCAATCCCCATCTTTATGACTTAACCATTTAAAAAGAAGTAAAACAAAAGAAGGATGAGGCAGACCCACTTCTAAAACTAGTAAATTCAAAGGGGGAAAACAACAAGTGGATCAACCTAAAAGCGTTTAAATAACAATCAATTGAAACCCAAAACATTGGGCAAAAAGGGGTCCGTAAAATAAATTTTAAACCGCATGTAAATCAACACTTAAAGGCTACATAAGTCTTGCCAAAATAGTGCGTAGATTACCTCAAAGTCAGTCCACCAAAATGTCTTAAAACAGTGATTAAAACAACTCCGTAAATGATGGGCTTAGTATCTCCAAAACAGTAGATAAAGCTCCCAAAATCAACCATAAAACAGTAATTTTAAAATTCTCAAACAGCTCTCATGTAAGATCAAAGCATCAATTTTAAATATCCACATCAATTTATTTTAAATATCCCAAAATCAGTTAGGAAATTCAGTTCAAAATAGTGTGTAAACTTTCCAAAATCAGTTAACAAATTGCCTTTAAAATAGTACGTGAATCAGTAGGCAAAGCCCTAACAATTGCAGTATTTAAATCCACCAAACAACATGTAAAACAGCCCCCAAGGGAGACATTCGGAAATGAAAGAACATAGACCTGCAAAGAAGCATTCAAGCCCTGGAATAATGGTCATCTCGAGCCTCGTAGTATTCCATTTCGAGTGCTTGAAGCACAAAATCAACAAATGAGTATTTAAGATCAACAAGTAAATGGTCATTGAGATCTCACAATGTTTGCATTTAAATACTTGAAACATAAACCAACAACAAAATGTTTAAAATCAGCAAGTAAATGATCATTGGAAGCTCACAATGTTTGCATTTAGGTGCTTGAAACATAAAACCAGCAACTAAACATTTAAAATCAGCAATAACATATAATCGAAATATTGTTTATATTTCTCCAAAATCAGTAAGAATGTATGGCCAAAGCAACATTTGTAATTCTCCAAAGATCAATGCCAAACACATGAATATACAATAATGATCGGACGCTCTT
>NW_018164630.1:671840-689058 GCF_001263595.1 Phalaenopsis equestris | reverse complement strand
TGTTGGTCCTTAGCCCTTACAACTAGAAGTTGAGTGCTTGGAACCACTTATGCGAGTTCTTCACAAAAATGAGTCAAGAATTGGCTTGAAGTTCTACGGGAGGTGGGCTCCATTGCTAGTCCGCTAGGATGGTCAATAAGAACTCCTAAAGCTAAATCCTAGGTTCTAAGAGTAGGAGACTAAGACCTCACTAAAAATGAGGTCAACAGAGATCAGAAGTAGATATCAATTGACAATGATAAGCATTGGTATAACATTAACAAAGAATGACAGCATAATTGTTAGTATGTAGAGTGCACGTGCCACTTGACAGTGATTTAAGGGTGGGAGAGATGTCCATCACATTCTGTCAAGGAAAACTGGCAAGTCTTTGTAATTAAATATGGAAAATTTGTCATCAACAATAGTCGAATGCCAACACCTTAAGTTCCTACATAATTTATCAAGCCGATTCACGAGTTCATGCACTCCATCTATAGTTCTACGATCTGCTCTGGAAGTTATACAGGAATGATCGTCAATTTAGTAAATAAGATTTCAAACAACAATTTGTTTTAGTGCCTTGTAACATTAAGACAAAGATTAACAGAATTAGTTCAGGAGGTCAAAGGAAAGAAGATTAGAAGAAAGAAACAGTAGGCTTGGGTTGAGGGAGAATAATGGCAGATCACTAACCAGTAACCACAGTGAATTTATGTTCTCAGAATTTCAGGTACAAGGATTTGATCCGTTTTTTCTTTTTTCTATCACATCAATCCTAAGTGAATCTTTCTTCGTAATGAAATCAATACAGTCCATAACTCTCAACTAGAATGTGGCGTAAGCATCAAGTTACATTGGTTCCTACACTCAGTCTTTTCCTCATCATCTTCCTTGGTTGTAATTTAAGACTAAACGAAGAAAGTTGGACTGAATTATATGTTATAAAGCTCGCTCTTTTTTTTTAATCAAATTCAGACATAGCTTCCAAGTTTCACTATTTTGTTCAAACTTAATTATTAATCTTCTCAACAAATTCAAAC
The DNA here is from genome assembly GCF_001263595.1 of Phalaenopsis equestris. Classification (NCBI taxonomy): domain Eukaryota; kingdom Viridiplantae; phylum Streptophyta; class Magnoliopsida; order Asparagales; family Orchidaceae; genus Phalaenopsis; species Phalaenopsis equestris. The sequence continues at coordinate 688,036 of NW_018164630.1, read as the reverse complement.
CATAATCAAGTTTGAATAGACCTAACTACATGTAGGATGCTAAGTGATTAAATATTGTCATATTAATAACCATATAGATTAATACCAAATTTAGAAATAATTCACTCGGCATTATTTTTCCTGCTTTATGAATAGCAAAATTAGTTATTTATTAAACTCATTTCGATATATGTCTTTAAAAATTAAAACTAGATTTCAGACCTATATACCTAGTAGTTTTTAAAATATTTTATTATAAATTTTAATAAAAAACCTTAATTAAATAGTTAACCTGTCTTACTTCTATCTGCTCATACTTTAATATCTTATACTTTTAATAATATTAATAACATTTAAAGTGCATAAAATATAAGAAGTAGATAATAATAACGAAGAAGTCTGCAAAAAATAACTAAATCATCATTAAATGAGCATTTTACCATATTCTTAGCGAGCTACTAGTTAAACAAAAACGAGCATGCTCGTGAATTTAAAAGAACAAGGCATATTAAAGTTTGTTCGTGTGTATGTCAAGTTTTAAAAATGTTATTCAAACTTTTTCAAATACCTAAATAGAAAAACATATGTGAGTCATAATGAATGAGTATTGAGCTGTCATCAAGTATATCACTTCAGTCCATTCTATAACTATGGGCTTGATGGCATGGGCTATAATATGGGTAGCAGCCATGCTTGATAACTATTGCCACAAGTTATAAAACCGTCACTCTTCAAAAGGTCGTCGTTTACAGAGGTAAAGCAAAGAAATGACGAGGTCCTTGTTAAAATGAGAGCACGGCTACAGCAGAAAAAGAAAAAGAATATAACCAAGTAAAACATAAGGCGGTTTGAAATGGAGCTTAGTAGGGCATCATCGCAATCAAAAGAATTACCAATCAACACCATTAGAAGCTTCTATATTAATGAATATCATAGGGAGGATGTAGATGAATTATCTTGCCAAATAAACATCCTAAATAGATATGCTAAATAAAGTCGTGAATCATCAATGAATCGTTCCTATTTACAAAGGTTTTCTCTCAATTACAACTACTCAAACAAAATTTTCACATCGAACCAGCAGCAAAAAACGGCCGCACAAAAATGTTTAGGAAGTGAAGCAGTTCAAAAAACAGGATAGCATTTTAAAAACAATAGCATTGCAGTGAAATTTGAAGGCAGCAACAATGTAGCAAATTCCAATGGCCAAAGCAGCAGAACAAATAGTGCAAGTGGATAACAACAGCAAATCAGACTCAAGCAAGACAAGAATGACCAATATATTAAAATAGTAGCAGATTCAAGTGCAAAATCAGTAATGATGTTGACCTCGGCGTAAGTAGCATACATTTGTGCCATGGCCATGCATAATTGAGCCCATCCTACCATGCCGTAGCACCAAAAATGGGTGCGATGTAGCGATCTTTAATGTTCAAAAGCAAAAAACTCAGTTAAAATAAAATGAGAGAAAAGCCAATCAACCTAAGTAGAGTGCAATCAATCTAGAAACCAAGAGGATAGAGGGAAGAATCAAGAATAGACTTGCTACAGGAACTTCACTATGCTGCCAAAATGATGCCATCATCACAAAGTGAGGAAGATGGTAAAGATTTGTTAATCATAAAGGATAACAATAGCCTATGGTGGTTAGCCATTGGAGAAGGAAGAGTTGGTGGCGTTAAGCCGGACGAGGAGGAAGAGTTGGTGGCGTGGTTATGGGCTAACAGGCCAAGTATCTGGGAGTGAGTCAGTGAGAATAAGAGTGGGAAGAGAGTTACTTTTGGGATTAGAGAGGCTGCTATAAGAAAAAGTTTGCAACCGTTAGAGAGTAGGAATGGAGGGGAAAGATTAATGGGAGTAATCTTCTTACTACCTTTAGCAAAATCAAATCCAAGGAAGATACCAAATATTATACACACACACACACAAATATATATGCATACAAACATACATACATACATATACATAGATATATACATACATACGTACATATAAATATGTATATATATAGCTGTATCCACATATATGTGTGTATGTATGTATATATATATACATATGTATATATATGTATGTATGTACATATATCTATGTGTGTACGTATGTACCGGTCTATGTATGTAGTATATATATTAAATGGAGGGGAAAGATTAATGGGAGTAATCTTCTTACTAGCTTTAGCAAAATCAAATCCAAGGAAGATACCACATATTATACACACACACACACACAAATATATATGCATACAGACATACATACATACATATACATAGATATATACATACATACGTACATATAAATATGTATATATATAGATGTATCCACATATATGTGTGTATGTATGTATATATATATATACGTATGTATGTACATATATCTATGTGTGTACGTATGTACCGATCTATGTATGTAGTATGTATATATATATATATCTCTCTCTCTCTATATATATATATACTACATACATAGACCGGTACATACGTACACACATAGATATATGTACATACATACATATATATATAAATGGAGGGGAAAGATTAATGGGAGTAATCTTCTTACTAGCTTTAGCAAAATCAAATCCAAGGAAGATACCACATATTATACACACACACACACACAAATATATATGCATACAGACATACATACATACATATACATAGATATATACATACATACGTACATATAAATATGTATATATATAGATGTATCCACATATATGTGTGTATGTATGTATATATATATATACGTATGTATGTACATATATCTATGTGTGTACGTATGTACCGATCTATGTATGTAGTATGTATATATATATGTGTATATATATATATATATATGTATATATATATATATGTATATATATATATATATATATATATGTTATATATATATATAAACGGGGAAGATAGCACTCGTGGCGCATCTTAGGATTCGACTGAAGGAAGAAGTCTTCGCCTCAGCCGCTAGCACTAACGTGTCGGCAGAGGATCGTTTCATTTTCGGCAATCGTCAACAACGACGTGAGCTTCTGCGTCGAGCGTCGACCTCATCGAGCTGCAATCCGCGGCTTTTGCGTCGGCGTGTAGCTCTGCTGCCTGCGCCAGTGTTTCTCCGGCCCGATCTTCTGCTTTGTTTCTGCGCCTTTCTCTCCAGCCCGACGCAAATTTCTCACTGCAGGTGATAGCAGGTTGTTCTGATTGCACTTCCTTCTTCTTTTACTGAACCGACAAAGGCTTCCTTTGCCCATTTGGTGAGAAACCCTCAGGTGGAGTCCGTGGCGGTATTCCCCTCAAACTATAAAGAATGTCGCGATGATTGTCCTTTTGTTAAGAAAAAAAAAGTAAGAAAGGTAGGAAAACAACAATTTTTTTCTCTGACTCATAAATTTCTACCCTGACAAAAAAATTCAAGCTCTCATTAGAAAATTTCAGTGGGGACGCCCACCCATGGAGGTTATCAGAAAGAGCGTAGATAATCTTAAGTCAGTAGGCAAGTGGAAGGTGAGATTTATGGATGGTAGACATGTGTAGATCCAACTAATAATGACTAAGGACTACACCAGAATTTTCTCCAAGAAATATCTTAATATCGCAAGAAAAGCTATGAAGTTACTCAAGTCGTCTCCTGATTTCGACCCAAATCATGAAACTCCCACTATACCGGTATGGTTTAATTTACCTGGTCTCAAGCTGCATTTTTTTCACCATTAGGTTCTCAACTCTATCAGGGTCATCCTAGGGGATCCTTTGAAGCTAGATCTGTCTACTTTCAACCTAATCAGACCCTCGGTGGCCATAATACTTGTGGAAAGGGATATTACTTTACCAGATGTTACTGAAGTCTGATTGGGCACAACCCACAATGGATATTGGCAACAAATCTTCTTGGAACACAGACCCCCATATTGTACCCTCTATAAGATGTTTGGTCATATCCTTGATAAATGCTACAAGCTCCTTCCTAATTTGAAAACTAAGGTTCAAGTGAATAAGGATGGGTCTAACCCCACTGCTCTGGACATTTTAGTTCCACCTGGGGAGGATACTACCAGACAGGTGGTGTTTGTTGCCCCTGAGGACCCCCCTCATGACACTTCTTTTACTGTTACTGCGAGGGATGTGATGTTGGCACATTCAAACCTCATAGAAAACAATACTGATGGACTATTACCTACAAATGAAAGTGTTTAGACTGATAATCAAGAGAGCCTCGCAGCTCCACTTCTTCAGGAAGTATCCGGTGTAGAGACAACTCATACGTCACATATGTTAGAACCTATTGTGAGTACTATGGTTGATATTCCTTCTGCTTCAGCTCTACCACCCCATCAAATTGATTCTTCGTAAGAGGCCAATCTTCAGATGAGGAATGATGGGTCTATTCCAAGAGGAAGAAGAAGAATGGAGGCAGACTCAAGCTCCGGAATTTATTAGATGATACATTGGTTACTATTGGCAATGACACTCATATCACTAATTTATTAGCTGACTCCTTCCCTAGAACTAGAGCAGCTTACTAGCTTACTAGCTTACTATATATAACCAGCTTACTAGCTTGCTCCTTTCCTAGAACTAGAGGCAGAGGCAAGACCAAATTCGGTCGCTCTCTAGCCACCTGATACTATGTATTTTGACACTGTCAGGTTTTTTTTTTAAGTATATAATGTATTTTTCTGGTTTTTTCTAGTTTTGCAACGATTTGTGGTTTTTTTGTGGGCAGGGAGCCATGTTTGGGCCCTCCCACACGTTGTATATGTATCTTTCTTTCTACTTAATATATTAGATATATATTGTGTGCGTGTGTGCGCTCACGCGCGCATCTATATATTTGTATGTGTGAGTATGTATGTGTGCGTGCGTGTTTGTCTGAATGCATGCATGTATCTCGCATTTTGCCAATTGGAGAAATAAATGATTCTTATCAAATTAGAAGAAATTGCAGATGAATACTTAGATATACATAATTTACAGCTTTATCCTGACATGCAAAATATTATCAACAATCTGATCCAAAAAGGCAACCAATTCAATAAAGAAGTAAGACCGGAAGCAAAAGCAATTCATGAAGTATCTATGAGAAATGTAAGTTTCCATCTATACCTCATGACGTCTGGAACACTTAAAAATGGGAGATCCAGGCTTGGCCATAAAATCACCCTCTTGCCCACCAATAACAAACAGTTGATCCTTAGCAACAACACAGGACCTGGTTGAAAAACAATTTGCATTAACATATGATATAAAGGATAAACTCGCTCATATATTGGGCAGTTCAATGATAAAACAGCTATAATCATTTTGTTGCAAGACTTAATTGTAACCGTCCCATGAGGTATTGAAAGGTTAAAGATTCAATAAGCAAGCATCAAAAATGTTGATGACACAAAAACTAAGAAGGGAAGAAATTTTAAGAAGCTGTATCCGTTATGCATGAAGAGTAAAACTTTAAAACAACACAAATAACAAGCAAACCTATGTGGACCACCACGTGGTATTGGTATCTCAGTCCGCCACTCTTTCTCTAATGGCCTTCCATCTTTTACTGCCAGACTCCAATGATCCAAGCCAGGAGTATGGCGGTTCTCCTTACTACCACCCATGACATGGAGCCTTCCCCTCCAAAGTTGAGTGGCTGGAGCATACCTGAAAATGATGGCATCATAGACTGAAAATATGCTGCATAAGCAATAGATAAGCTATTTACAGGGTAAGCCATTTCTGACCACGTGAAAAAAATAATGAAGTTCCAGAGGACTTTATTAATTGAAAAAAAGAGGATTCTTTTAGCGAAAAAGAAAGTACTGTGAAAATAAAGAGTTTCTTTAAATTGTAAACATTTATTTCAACACAGAATGCACCCTTTATCATAAAAATGATTCAGCAAAAAACTTTAAAGTATCCAATCCTATTTCCATATGAAAAATACCTAGGGGCAGGTAAGGAGGGCAAGTCATGCCACTTTTTTGTCTGTGTGTCTAGCACAAAGCAGCGAGCTGTAGGGCCTCTACATTGTGGACCATATTGGCCAGTCACAGCATAAACATATCGGCCATCTGTAGCCATTCCTAAGTGAGAGTTAGCCATTTCTTCGGGCATATTAAACCTATCACACCATGTATTATCTGAGAAATTATAAATGTCCACGTGAGAATGCACCTAAAATGAAGAAAGAGATTAAGCTAATATTAGTAAGCACTATATTTGGCAACAATAACTGCTCTAAAGTGCAAATTTCAATAATCATAGAAAACTTTAAATCCTTATTCAGATGACAGGTATTCTGAGGCATAATGGAATATCACTAAAAAGCATAAAAATTCAATTTCATTAAAAACGATTTAAAGCAGCTGATAGAGTAGAATCATTATTGTAATAACCAAATTATATATCCTAAGTTTGATGGAGGATACTCCAGAAATGCAAATCAGATTGCAATGCCAACAACTATATTTCCGAAGTATAGAAGTTTAATAAATAGATAAGATTTTCAATGAAACCATTTTCTTTACAAAAGGTGCATTTCCAGAATTCAATTTATTTGTTTACTCATCAGTCACCACACATTTTAGTTTAGCTGCCACATCTGATGCAGGGTTTCAAGCTTACAGTCATCATAAGTCTACAATCAGTAGAACTGAAACAAGATTTAATCCTTGAATTGAGGATAACTGTTTTTTCTATTTAGTTTGACGTTTGAGGGCAAGTCTGAAGAAGTTTCTTTTTTTTTAATATTTTGAAGGTCCTAGGCTACAAATGCTAAACACATAAGGTTGCTTAAATCAATCCCTCCGCACCGCAACAAAGTATCAGTGTGGAAACTATGCACTGGAAATTATACACTGGATATGAACAATATTTAAATTGTAGTTTGAAATAGTTAAATCATTATTTTGGTAGCATGGATATACATTCATTAGAGCTTAGCAAAGAAAATCACATTTGGCTCTCTACAAGTGAACATACCATTTGGTCACTAAGAATAAATGATACATTCCAACTTATAATATGAGAAAATTTTTTTCCGTCTTGCCAGTTGGAGTACGTTAGCATATGCGTTAACGCTAACGCATATTTTACATAGTATAACATAGTGTTGTTGATAGAGACATTTCATCTGCTTAACAAATCAGATCTCGCCTATAAGCAGCTAGACCTAATCAAATCTTGGCTGAATCATGTTAATAGCCAATGGTTGCCAAGCTTATTGTGCTATTGTGAGGTGCTTGGGGGGTGATTTAAATAGGTTTATAAATCGTAAATGAGCTAAGGGGCAAACATGAAATTCATTTAGGCCAATCCCTCCAAGAAAGTGTTTGGTTACAACCTGGATTTATGTTAAATAGGATTTATCAAATCAATCCAATAAATTTGTACGACGGAGATGGAGCTCGCGAGCGATGGTAGAATAAATTGTTAATTCGCCTCGCAGTCAGATTTATTAAATTTTGATTTACATCATAAATGAGAAGGAATGCGATAAAAAGAGACGGAATGAGTAAAAATTTTATTTAATGGAGTGTTTATTTTTATTTTTGGATTTTGGTTGGATTCAAATTAAATCTATGGCTAAATCTTATTAAGTATGCTACCAAACCCTTATTAAGACAGGGTCCATTTATATAGACCTATACCAAGACCACTCATGAAATAGACTTACCCTTTTAATATGTCATATGCGGACCCCATTATCTTAATTCTGGTTAATTCTCATAGGGTCATCAACATGAACTTCTTGTTCATGGATGTCTAAGCGTGTGGCATGGGTCATATGCGGACCCCATTATCTTAATTTTGGTTAATTCTCATAGGGTCATCAACATGTATATGATCTCATATGTACTTCTTAACTTCTCTAACCAAGTCATTTTAAATGTATGACTTTTTCTTTAAGGAAACAAACTTCTTGTTCATGGATGTCTAAGCGTGTGGCATGAATAGAATAGGTGAAACTGCAACATGTTATTTATCTTACTCTCTCTCCCTTCTAATTCATTCTTTTTCCCTTTTATTTCTTCTTATCGCCTTTTCCAACTACCACTCCGTGTTGTTCTTAAATTTTTTTTTACAATTTGGGATATGTAATTAGTGATTGACAACTCTTCCGTGACTAGTGATCTACATCAATTAGGAAATGACAATCTTCTCTTATGTGGCCTATATATCTAATTTGGTATTTCAAAACTGACCATCTAAATCAATATTTAGGATTTAACTATGGCAAGTATTTAGGGTTATCATACAAGAAAAAATAATTTTGTTATGGCGTTGTTCCATTTGGTGGGGGTGGTTATGCTCCAACATTAGACTTTAAAGTTATAGGATTTAAATGGTGCTTATAGTCATATGCATCTAGGTCTAAATGCCTGGATTGGATCTTAATAAAGAAAATAATGCTTCATTGTTTATAGCAAAACATAATTTGCAGGCATTTTGGAACATAAGGTACATTCCGATTCACAACATGCAGAAAAAACATATGCTACATACTAAAAACATGTTTTCCTAGCTTGATGTCTGAACTTCAATGCATAGCATGTTAGCCCTCGCCGTTTGTTTTATTGCACAAATAGTACAAGGAGTCTAGCACACAAAAAGTCTCTATCTAGCCCAATCATGTGAGATCTCCCTCCAAATTGTTTGAGGATTCCTAAATAGTTATTAGTAGGTATAAGCATTGGAGTTAATTTTTTATTCAGGTTACAATATTGTCAAAGTAACCTTCTCAAGAAATAAGTTTTCTTTGCCATGAATATGAAACCCTTATTTCTGGTGTGGAACTTGTAGAGTACTGGTGAAATTGTGACTTTCCAATTTTGTTTCTTCTCTTTTCCTTCAATTTACTGCTTACTTTCTTTGTCTTGTCCATAATTATCTTCTCACTTCGAGAGAAATAAGTGGTGGTAGTCAACTTTTTGATGAATGATGATCTATCAAATACTTGTTCCAAAATATCTACAAGAAATTGGTGATAAGATCTAGCTGTTTCAATAATCGTAGGATTAGTGCTTTTCACCCTTTCAGTCACCTAATTCCTTGGTTTTTATTTGCATCTAAGGCAGTTACTAATTATCTTGCTTCTTGTTGATTCCTTTTTATTTGCGCGTTAGCATGAATAGCATACAAAATACTTCAAAAAATAACTTTAATTACTTTTAATCTTTTAGCATTATTTGTAATCATTAGGCTACATTTTTTACATTAATAAGATCATGATATCATCCAATATCCAAAATAAAATAAAATAATATTAAAGTGCATAATTAAAGAAATAAAAAAAACAAGTTCATTTGAAGCCCAGCACTCTTAAAGTATGAAATTTAACATCACCATAAGGTTATTAGAAAGGAAAGCAGTACAATTCTTACATAGTCTATAGTACCATATCCAGCAAAAACATAGAAAAGATTTTTAATTTGTATAGCAGCCCCATCTAGACGAGGTACAGGTGCTGATGGCATCTCCTCCCATTCTAAATGTGGTGCTTCTAAATCGGCAAATGTTGCATTAAAGTATTTTGTAGGTGTCATATGGTCAGCCTTGATTTTTGTATTTAGCTGCAACACAAGAATAAAACAAAAAAAGAATCAGATGATCGTTACCAAACTGATCAAAATGCCGGAGAAGACTGAAGCTTGGAAATAAAATAAATGCATGTCTCCAACATATCATAAAAAATCATTAATATTTCAAGTGTCCCTTACTTTTGGCTGGACTCAGCAATGCGGACACAACCAAATGACTAGATAGCCATGACACCTTTTGCACGATGGAAGTGAAACAAGAGGCGGGTAAAAGTAGTTGATCATGGGCTAAATGAATGGCTACACTTGGGCAATCATAGTAAAATTATAAATCTGGTTTTTAAAAAAATTAATTTTTGTAAAATATGTAAGCCTGTCTAGCCATCAGTTGTCCTGAAATTGAGAATTCCTGATGGGTATCATGTTGAGGACCAGTTCTAAATGAAGAACTTCTCTTGGTGAATTCAATATTGAGTGCATTCTTAGTGGGTGAATAGCTTTAGTGAATTTCACGGCATTAGTTGTCATGTCATTTTCCTTTACTATTTCAGCATAAAGGCAATAATATCCAAGCAACATGACCATCATGCTCCATTGCTCCTAGCGTAATTTTCATGTTTTTTGCAGATTGATTCGATTATGGAAACTTACTAAAACCAATCTCTGTTAGAAATATGACATTACAGATTTGACCCAAACAACTGTGGGGAAAAGCCTGGTGATGACAAAGAAAACGCCGCCCCATTTTGAACGCCTGGAATTTCACGATTCACGAACGGAAGTTAATTGAGAATCAAAAATCAAGAAATCACGAACAAGATGTGATCGAGAATAGCAAATTGAGCAATCACGATAAAAATAAAAAATCCGCGTTCGGACCATTAGAGATTTGATTGGATGATGATTGTTTTCCAGTCATTGTATTTGTATTTATAAGTGCGAGAGTTTAGTTGTGAGGGAATAAATGAGACGAACCCAAAATCTCTAACATTCCAACTCTATCAGAAACAAAACTGCATTTCTCAAAGAAATTAAATGGGAAAAATACCAGCATTTTTATTAAAGCAGTCGCGATTAACCTTACCTTGTTGTTGTCGGTCAAGCCGAGACCAACGGCGCGCTGCATCGTCGTAGGCAGCTGGGAGAAAGGATCGAAAGATGAGATCCGAGACGAAAACCTCCACAGGTTGTCACCAACAAAGCCGATGCCGAGCAGCGCAATGCAGAACAAGGCAATTGCATGCCCCCTCGGCGCATGCTTCCCCCCTAACTTCTCCATTTCAGCCCGACACAAGAGCGAAAGACCGGAAGGGGGGACGATGGTAAAATAGAGGCAGGGAGAGAAAGAGGGAGAGAGCGAATACGACGGTAGGGAAATGGTGAGCTGGGGAAGAGAAACTTATGTATTGGATGTGTAAAGACAATGAAAAAAATACGGTGGACGAGAGACGCCGCTGGTTTAAGAGGAGTTTGGTCATGGAGAAATGGCCCATCCGCCTATATGGCGAGCGAAGAGATGCTGGAAATTCAGCCTCATTCCGGAAATGGCGGACGAAGCCAGAGGCCATTTCCAGGACCGCCGCAATACCGGTTCCCGACCAGGACCGCCGCTTCTTAACCGGTTTACCGACGAAACAGCCACAGCTTTTTTTTGCATAATTTTCTTAGAAAATATTATAAATATAAAAATTAAATTTTAGAAGATAAATTTATAAATATATAAGAATTAAGCGATATGCATGTAGATTTATATTATATATATATATATATATATATATATGTCTAACATTGGTTAAAGTAAATGAGGAATAAATGGAGGAATGTGTCAACCGAACAACAAACTGTAGAACAAGAAGAGCACTTTATGGTCGAATCATTAAAAAGTATGATGATCATCCTCAATTGGTCAAACTAAGGTGCAACGATCGACTAAAAGCTGATAAGATGGATCAAAGGAAAACGATCGACAGTGCACCCAGCGATCACCGGGACTCTCTCTGATCGTATAAGCTCATTTATCATTTAATGTACCTGGCAAATGTAGTGTACTAAAAAAATCTCCTCATAAACAAATGATTAGATGACATACTTGAAAATTTAAAACTCATACCCTAGGTTTATAAATAGATTGTCAACTTTGAAAAAATGTTGCATTTTATTTACTGTTCATAATTATCTATTTTTTTTCTATGACACTATTCACGGACATTTTCGGATTCAAAATCATTTTAGGTGGGATGAGAATGGAACCATGTTGTCAACAAAAAAAAGAGCACAACAGCAGCTCAATACCAACTTGAGAGATATAGTAGAAGCAGAATGTGAGTTTGCAGAAGAGGTCGTGCAATGAGGGCTACAGGCCTTGAGAACTCAAATCACGAATCAGATATTGAAACAGTTCGCAAAGGTCCTTAAAGCTATCATAGCTCTAGAGGCAGCCACGGCTTTAGGAGAACATGTTCAGCGAGAAGCACAAAACCTCCCTCGAGAGAGAGCCCCGACGCACAATGGGAGGAGGTTGGACCATCCCTCAGAGAGAGTTGAGGACATAATGTACCAGGATAGCAATAGATTTGTTCCGATGGTGGAGAGACGACGGTTAGGGTGAGCCGAAGTGTTGCGACAACTAGAGAACGCTTGTTCCCTTCAAATCCTAGGAGTATGACTGCACGAGAAATTCAAACTATCAGATTTGACGAATTTGTATGCTTTTTGAAGAGTTGTTTGATACACCTCTTGGAAATTTGGCATTATGCTCTATTTAAAGCGAAAATTGATCAGTAAAAGGAGTTTGCTAGTGTGTCATTGACTTTCCTTTAGTGTGTTCATTGTGTGTATTGTGTAGTGTGGTGAGTCTAAGTGTGAATTCCTCTAAGATTCCTTTAAGAGTTGTTGGAGAGGGATACAAGTGAGAAATTTCTTCTTCCCTGCATCTTCGAAGAGAGAATCAAGAGTCTTGTAACGAGAGAAAGAGTCAAAGAGGAGCTATAAGGGATTTGCTTTGAGAAAGAGTTAAAGATAAGTGGTGTTTGTTTATTATTGTTGTATAAATTTTCTTTTATTTATGAAATTCGTATTTTGTCGTATCTTTCTCATGAGGTATGAGTAGTTTTTTTTGTCTTTTTTCCTACTCTGAGATATGGTGAAATAAAGAGATAATTTGGATGTGTCAATTTTAAAATATAAAATAAATTGTGATGATTTTTTCACTCTGTTCTTAATTTGCTTTTCGATTTGGCCAATTGAAATGTTAACATTTTTTTGTGAAACATATTATCCGGGAAATAGAGTATGAGTTTCACAACAAAGTGAGAATCACATTCGATGAAGGAGTGTTTTGTTCATGGAATTTGGTGCAAATAAATAAGGAAATATATAATACTTGACGAAGAATTGGAGATTCTAGGGTGACAGACTAAAATCATCACTTTAGTCTCAATTTAGTCTTAGTGTTCAAAAACTAAAGCGAGAGTTAACCCCTTTAGGGGAAGGGAAGTGGGAGCTCTAGAGTGAGAGCCAGTATACTCCCAGCCTAACCAAGGATTTAGAGACTAAATCTAATATTGGCCAACGATTCTCTATAACACTTGAATAAGGGTAAAGAATTAAAATTGCTTCTAGTTGGCACAAAACAAATTAAAACCATTTATCTCTCTCATTTAACCAAAAACTTCAATTTTATTGGCCGCCTCGACGCAAATAACCAATCATTGGGGTTTGATATGCCATCCCGGGCCAATCACCCTACCTTTAGTGTTTTATTGACCGCTACGTGTTGATCACCCGCTTTAGGTTCAATCAGCTGCTATGAGCCGATCACCATATCCCTTGGTTTCGATTGACCGCTACATATCGATCACCTAATTTTCAAGTTTGATCGGTCGTCACACATTGATCACCCAATCATTTTGGTTTCATCGGCTACCCCTGACAGATGACCCAATCCTTTTGGTTTGATCAATCGCTACGTGTCAATCACCAGCTTTGGGTTCGATCTACCATCTCGGGTCGATCACGCTAACTTTTGGGTTTGATTGTCTGCCGCGCGTTGGCCACCCAATCCTTTTATGTTTGAATGGTCCTCCCGAGCTGATCACCCACTCTTTCAAGTCTTATCGATCACCCTAGATCGATTCACCTGTTTCTTTGGTCCGACTAACCACCACGACGTAGTCGACCAACCAATTGCATCACATTACATGTTTTCTTTGCACGCACATGAAAAATATTCCTACTTTATGTCTACAATGTATTCATTACATGTAAAAATGTATTCATTGTCTTGTAAATGCTTTTCAAGTGACATGTTTGGGTGTCTACCTTAGCATCCTTGTTCGGGGGTATCTCTCTGTGCATCTCACCTTGGGTGTTTCTTTGAGCACTCACACTTGTATAATTCTCCCAGGTTAGGATCATCACCCCTTTCGAATCACTACCTCCACAGCATGCCCATTCTTTGGGGCCGACCCTTTCGAGTTACGACCTCCACAACACACTCCTCCTCTGAGTTGCTACCTCTACAACACGCCCACCCTTTCGGATTACTGCCTCCACGACATACCAATCATTTGGGTCGTTGACTTCACAGCATGCCCACCCACCCTTTTGGATCATTACCTCCACAACATATTGTTGGGTAATGTGAAAACCCGGTCCACCGAATTTAATTAGCTTCTCAATTAATATGCCACCTACCGCTCACCTACCACACCCACCTACCGCTTATGTCACCTACCGCTCACCTACCACACCCTCCTACCGCTCACCTACCTCCCACATACCGCTCTCCTAGTTTCTATAAATAGCCTTTTATGGCTTGGCTAAAACCAAAATGCAAGTCAAGCAAGACCAAACCATGTCATCTTGAGAGCTAAGAGAAAGAGAGGAAGAGAGAGAGAGAGAAAGGGAGAGAAGAAAATATAGATTTTATTGTAAATGTCGAGGCGCTCGACAGTGTAATTCCTCGAAAAAATAAATCCTCTGCAGCTCCGTGGACATAGGCAAATTTGTTGAACCACGTAAATCTGTGTGTCGCTCTGGTGTTTTTCTGCGTGCGATTTTTTCTCATTCCATTTTTCACTTTATTGTCGTCGTTTTTCACAACAACAGGTATCAGAGCTTTGGTTCGAATATAAGAAGGAACGATGAGCAGAGACGAAGTGATGACCTCGGGGATCGAGAAGTTAAATGACCCAGATTTTGCTTACTGGAGAATACAGATAGATGACTACATTTATGAGAAGAAACTTCATCTTCCGTTACTGGGAAAACGACCAGAAAAGATAGACGAGACGGAATGGAAACTGTTGGATCGACAGGTTCTGGGGATTATACGATCAACCTTGTCGAGATTGATTGCCCACAACGTCATCAATGAGAGGACTACTGCAGATCTCATAGCGGCTTTATCAGGTATGTATGAAAAGTCATCGACGAATAACAAGTTACATTTGATGAAAAAGTTATTCAACTTGAAGATGGTGGAAGGTGTGTTTGTTGCTAAACACCTGAATGATTTTAACACTATCACAAATCAGTTGTTGTCTTGTTGAAATTGATTTTCATGATGAGATATGTGCACTGATATTGTTGGCTTCATTGTCAAATAGTTGGGAAGCTATGAGGATGACAACTAGTAGTTCTGCAGGTAAATTTAAGCTGAAATATGATGATATTCGTGATTTGATTTTGGCTAAGGAGGTGCACAGGAAAGATTCTGGTGAGACCTCGAGTTCGAGTTTGACACTGATTGTTGATTCCAGAGGGAGATCACAAGACAGAAACTCAAATCGTGAAAGATCAAAATTAAAGTCAGGTCAGCAGGCAACCTGCTGGAATTGTGGCAAGGCTGGCCACATAAAAAGGAACTGCAGGAATCCTAAGAAGAATGAGAATGGTAGCGCTAATTTTGTAACTGAAGAAACACAGGATGCACTATTTCTGGCAGTTCACAGTTTTGTTGATGACCGGATACTAGATTTAGGGGCTTTCTTCCATACATCTTCCCGTATGGAGTTAATGCGAAATTATGTTGCAGGTAACTTTGGGAAGGTATATCTGGCTGATGGAAAATCTCTAGACGTGATGGGAATGAGAGACGTTGATATTGCATTCCATAACAAGAGCAAATGGACTTTGCAAAAGGTTTACTCAGGTGAGGACACATGAGTCAGAGGTGCATTATGGGGAAGCAGAAGAAGTTCAATTTCCTGAAAAGTGGTAGAGTGTCAGAGGTAGAAAAACCGGACCTTGTACAGACAAATGGTGGAGAACCACAGAGTTCTGAAGAAATCTTGCAAGATGAGAATTCAAGCAAATTTTTAAGCAAGTGGGAGCTGACCAAGAAGGAGGAGACGAATTTCCTGCCAGAGAATCAGACTTGAGAGCTGACAGAACTTCCACCAAGGAAGAAGACATTGCACAACAAGTGAGTGTACCAAGTGAAGACTGCACTTGATGGTAGTAAGAGGTACAAAACTGGACTTGTTGAAAAGGGCTTTCAGCAGGGGTAGGATATTGTTAATGCAGTGGGAGTTGTAAGCAGATACAAGAGTAACCCAGGAAAGAGCTTGGTGGTACGAGGCTGCGTTGCCGGTGATATGTCAACTGAGGGTGTTATTCATGAGAAGCTGAAGTTGTGCTCAACTTCAGCTAGTCTTTTGGCATGAAGACAGAGGCTTCGAGTTGCAGAGGTGGAAGA
>NW_018164630.1:670737-671789 GCF_001263595.1 Phalaenopsis equestris | reverse complement strand
AAGTGGGAGAATTGTTGGGTAATGTGGAGACCCGGTCCACCGAATTTAATTAGCTTCTTAATTAAGTATGTCACCTACCGCTCACCTACCACACTCACCTATCGCTCACCTACCTCTCACCTACCGCTCTCATGGTTTCTACAAACAGTCTCTTTTAGTTTAAAGGAAATGTAAGCCATCCAACCAGTAGGTGATGCAGTCAATGTCCCGGTCACCAAGTGGGAGAATTGTTGGGTAATGTGGAGACCCGGTCCACCGAATTTAATTAGCTTCTTAATTAAGTATGTCACCTACCGCTCACCTACCACACTCACCTACCGCTCACCTACCACATCCCACCTACCGCTCACCTACCTCCCACCTATCACTCTCATGGTTTATATAAATAGTCTATTTAGGAAATGTAAGCCATGCAAGCCAAGCAAGGCCAAGCCATGTCATCTTGAGAGCTAAGAGAAATAGGGGAAGAGAGAAAGAGAGGAGGAGAGAGAGAATAAAATAGATATTTTTTTGTAAACGTCGAGGCGCTTGACGGTGTAATTTCTCAAAGAAATAAATTCTTTACAGCTTCGTGGACGTAGACAAATTTACCGAACCACATAAATCTGTGTGTCGCTCTGGTGTTTTTCTGCGTGCAATTTTTCTCATTCCATTTTTCATTTTATTGTCGTCGTTTTTCATAACAGTTACCCATTATTTGGATCACTGCCTTCACGACATGCCTATCATTTCAGGTCACTGCCTCCACAATATACCCATCTTTTGGGCTATTACCTTCACGACAAGCCCAACCTTCCGGGTCACTGACTATACGACATACCCATCTTTTGAGTTATTGCCTTCACGACATGTCTGCTCTTTTAGGTCACTATCTTTATAACATACCTAACTTTTGGGTTGTTGTTTTTACGACATGCCCATTGTTGACCTCACTTTTGGTTGAGGTCTAGAAACTTCTTTTCTTTTGGGGCACTACTCTTATGACATGCCCACCCTCTCGGGTCACTGACCACCACTTTATATATGCTTAAAAGTATAAGTATTTAATACTG
>NW_018164630.1:669643-670421 GCF_001263595.1 Phalaenopsis equestris | reverse complement strand
TTTAATTATGATATTCAATATATAAGAAAACATTCTTCTCCTTGTCAAGAAATTATAGTGAATGGATAAAGTGAATTAGTTCAAATTATATTCAGCCAAATAGGAACATACCTATTCTTTGCCCTTTGGTCCAGGTGTAAAGACCATTGACTAATCCTACACTTGTTTACTGATTTTGCGGCTAGGCTGGGAGGATACCGGCTCTCACTTCGGAGCTCTCATGTTCCCCTCTCCTGAGGGCTAACATCTACACTTCAGCACCCAAACGATAGGACCGAATTGGGGGTTTTAGTCTGTCACTCTAAAATCTCCAATTCTACGCCAAATACTTTAATTTCCTTATTTATTTGCACCAAAATTCAAGGGCTTTGACCTCCCTGAACCTTGGATGTAATCTTCACTTTAGTTGGAAAACTCAACATATTTTAACAAATCAATTGGCCAGATTGAAAGTAAATTAAGACCAAAGTAAAAAAGATCATCATAATTTCTTAAACATTTTCGTGGCTCAACCAATTCAAATCACCATTTCACAAATCTCAAGACAAGGAGAAAGACAGAAAAAATTACTCAGATCTCATGGGGAAAACACAACAAAACTCAGAATTCATATATAAAAACAAAGTCATACAAACTATAACAAGTAAATAAACTTATTTATAATTTCTCCTCAAGAAAACTCCTCGAAGTTCCTCTGAATCTCTTTCTTTCTTTATAGCACACAAAATTCCTCTTCGAAGTAGCAAGGAGGAAGAAATCTCTCACTTTCCCTCCACTC
>NW_018164630.1:648753-669417 GCF_001263595.1 Phalaenopsis equestris | reverse complement strand
GCGGGGCTCGGCGTCGGTGGGCCTTCTAAGTGAATTAATTCTGGAGTCTCGAGAAATTCTCACCGTCGGCGCCCTAGTTCAAATCTTCACATTTTGGTCCCTTTTCGCTCCAAATTCACTCATTTTTGCATTTATTTGCTCCAATGACTCTAATTCATCATCCTGCAACAAAACATCAAAAATATATTTCTTTAAAGTGCAATATCATAAAAAACAGTATAACAATATAACCGTGCTAAGGACCCAAGGACTTTAATGTGTCATATGAGTCACAGACTCGCATTCTATGGTCTGCTATTTTAAAAGTATAAAAATGGATTTTATTATTATTATATTATCCGCCCAACTTTTAAAATTATATAAGTTATGCCATTTGTGAGACCATTTGTTTTAAAATGTCGCTCATTTCTTGTGAGGTGTTATATTTCTCTTCGATCTTTAAAAATAGTTTGGTATGGCGACCCGTCAAAGTTATACGATAATCAAAGACTTTACCATGTGCACTTAGGTGTTGGTTATGACACTTCTCGTTAGATGGTGTGTTAGGTTGGGTCTAGGATATTAAGTAGTCTTTTGATGTATGACTATTGTTATTTACTAGTTTAGTTGCTCTAGCCATGCATCTTTCTTAATTTGTGTTATTAGTGTGCTTGTATGTTGGATATGCATGGTAGTGAGTGTTTTGAAGCATCAGAGCGTCCCATACAAGATAACCATTCTTTGATGTCTTATTTTCCAGGTCCATGATAATCTATGCGAAACCCCTTTTTATTGAGAGTATTTATGGGTATCCCCAATGATATAATTAACTAGAGGGATATGTTCATTTGGGAGATTCCTAACCCCATAACAAAAATGCTATTTTTGGTTATCTTCTTATGGGTGGTTTATGTAGGGATTCTTTTCGTGGATGTTGTGTTTCATTCTATTCAATCTTATTTTGATGTATACTTTTGACCGATCACATGAAGATTACCCATTTATAAATCTTTCACATTTTTCTTTATATTTGTTTGCTTATTTGTTGTCGTATATCATTCTCTTCGATTGCTCTTCTCTTCGAAATATTTATATGATTTGGGAGGAGGATTTATTTGAAAAAGTGAATCACACGACAACATATAAATAGCCTAACTGACGTCTCCGGGTGCTAAAAAAAACTGAGAAAAATTGCGAGATGAATCCAAAGAGTACAAGATCACTCAATTCCATTATCATTAAGGCAGTCAAACATCCATCAAACACCGTCCGATCAAGAGTGTTTTGGATTCCTACCTTATTTGCATTTTAGACTTTAGAAATAGAGACCCATGCCCCCCATCAGGGGGGACCGAGATCCAAAGCCAGTGAGAGGAGAGCTTACACAAGAGGGAGCTGCAGCCTAGCCTCTTGCATCGACGTCTCAGGTTGTCGTAGCATTTCGACCGCAGTCGCCCTTTGGTCGTCAACACTGTCTCAGGTCGCCTCAGCCGTCTTTCAGCCTTTCCACCTTCCAGCTGTTTCCACTTCCGGTCGCCTTCGCCCTTCTGAGGTCAATGTCTCAGGCTGCTGCCGCCTTCAAAACGTCGTTGACTTAGGCCGTCGTTGCCACCTTCCGGGGGCACTGTTGTCCTCCGCTCATCGTCGTCGCCGCCTTCCGATCATCATTCTCTCAGGTCATCGTCGTCGTCTCAGGACATAGCTGCTGCCTTCTAGCCGCTGTCGCCCTCCGACCGCCGCCATTGCTCTCTTCCAGCCACCTCTGACTTTTGACCGTCGCCATCTCAGACCGTCGCCGCCTTCTGAGAGCCGCAACCATCTCAGGTCGCAACCGTCGTCTCAGGTCGTCGATTCCTTCCGACCGTTGCCATCTTAGGCCACCATCGCATCTCTAGTCGTCTTCACCACCACCGTCTTCCAGTCATCTTCATCTTTTGACCAACACCACCATCCAATCGCCTCCGTCTCAGGCCACCGCCGCCTTCAAGCCTCATCAGTCCATCTCTGGCCGGCACCGCGTCTACTCGCCTCTACGTTTCGATCTCCTCTAACCATCTCCAGGTGTTGCCCACTCCCTACCCCGGGTTGATTCTTGCACAAACACTGCAATCAGAGAAATTGCGTAACCCTTTCCTGCTCGTGGGACAAGCGTTTGTACCTATAATTATAAACTCATAATAAAATATTTTAACTAGGCAAGACCCGCTATTTTGTCCCTTTACGTGTTTTTCTCTTAAAAAAATTTGGTGTCGTTACTAGTTTCTTAATTTCATCTGAGGGCGTGTTGGATTTCGTTACTACGCTAGAACAATAATCCTTTATTCTATAACAACGGATCACCTGACACGAATCAATTATTATTATTATTATTTTTAAGCTATTTTTGATTAATTTTGTATTAATCTTATAATAGAAATTATATTATGTTTTTTTTTTTTTTTGCTATAATTCATAAAATCTACGTGAATCATATTTTATGCTGCTTATTAGTCTCAACAAGTAGATTCTTATTGATGGCATATCTATGTTGTGTTCAATGGAGTTTATGTGTGATTAAAACCTTTTATCGCTATCTTTTCTGCTTTAGGAGGTATTTATCATGAAATTTGATGGCAATAATTTTTTTACTATTTTTATTTATAGTAATTGCATGTTATTGTTAGCCGAGGGTTGGGCGTCAAAGCAGCATTCTTAGGAAATCTGGCCCTTCCACTTTCGCGGACGGTTCTTCCGCTGGTCGATAGAGCGGGCACGAAACTCGGTCGCAGCTGCCCTTTTCCGGTTGATATCGTCACTTCGCTTCCCATCGGCGCCTCTGATAATTGCTTCTTCTTGGGGTTGATCCTCTTACTTTACTTACTCCAGCTTCGTCTTCGCTCTTGCTAGTTTTTTTTTTTTTGTGGGAAATCTTTTGAGGGTTAACTCCGGGATCTAATCGGCCGGATTTCTTCTGTATATTTCCTACGAAATATATCGATTATTGTGGATATCACGGCGTAGTGCTCATAGATCCACTCCGAATTGATAGTTTAGGTTTCCTTGTTTCCGATTTCTATACCTTGTTTTTGGAGTTTCTATGGCCGCCGGTCGTAACGGGGACTACCGAGATGACGAGCTTAGGGGTAGAGAGTCTAATTTAGAGATTACGATGAAGAAAGATTATTACCAGGAGCGATTTCGCGAAGGGGACCGCGAGCGGGGACTCGTAAAAGATCGGATTAGGGTTAGAGATAAGGAAGTCTCGAACGGGTCCTATCGCTCTCCCCTGTCAAGCAATTCTAGCGTAGTTAGTAAGGCTAGTAATCGGCTTTCTAGAAGGTCTGCAGATCGTGAGCCTGGGGAGCTGTCTAGCGGAAGTGGGTCGGATGACGCCGATGTCCTTCCTTACAGGGGGACAGTTAATGGTGTAGAGAAACCGGAAGAGGGCGATTCATCAGCTGCTAAGAAGAGAAAATTCTCTCCGATTATATGGGACAGAGATGACGATAAGAGGTCATCTGCTGGCAGTTCCCGGAGTAGGAGCAATCCTGTGCATCGAGCTCCACTTCCTCCACCACCTTCATTGAGACGTGGGCACACCCTGTCACGACCAATCGAGGTGGTGCGGCAGTTTCCAGAGCAAGCCTTACCATTGGATGCAGAAGTTTCTGCAATTTCACCTCAATATCATAAAGATGAAGTCAATGGTTTGGGGCATGGACAGGTATTGGATCATGAGGATGACATTGCTCCAGCACGTCACATCTCTACCTCTCGGTGGGCAGACACAAACAATGCCTTGGAAGAAGATGAAGCTAAGGCAGCTGTTGTGGAGATTGTGAGAAAAAAGAAAAAAAGTACCCTTTTGGCAGTATCTGGGCAACAATACCAACTGCTGAAAAAGTTACAGAGCCCTGAGCTCGGCGAGGTGAGGGAAAGTTCTGAAGGCGCCGATTCACAGTCATATAGTAGTTCCAAGGGTTGCAGTGGAGATGATGAACAAAATATTGGTTCTGGGAGTAATGAGTCTATGGATATTGATGAGGAAGTGGCTAAAGATGATACTAGTGTTCATATTTTGGACTCCGATTATGAAAATTCCAGTGGCGAGGCTAGGACACTAGAGCCAATGCAACCACCTCAAAGAAGCATAAACATGCTGCAGGGATGTAGAAGTGTTGATGAATTTGAAAGGTTGAACAAGATAGATGAAGGCACTTATGGGGTTGTCTATAGAGCAAAGGACAAAATAACTGGGGATATTGTAGCATTGAAAAAGGTGAAGATGGAGAAGGAGAGGGAGGGCTTTCCTTTGACATCTCTCAGGGAAATTAATATATTGTTGTCTTTCCACCATCCATCTATTGTGGATGTAAAGGAAGTTGTTGTTGGAAGCAGCCTTGATAGTATCTTCATGGTTATGGAGTATATGGAGCATGATCTTAAAGGCCTGATGGAGACAATGAAGCAACCATTTAGCCAGAGTGAGGTAAAGTGCTTAATGTTGCAGCTTCTGTCCGGTGTCAAATACCTGCATGATAACTGGGTTCTTCATAGGTATAACCTTCTCTGGCATTTCAATTGTACTTATCTTTATGGTTATAAATCAAATTTAAGAAATGGGAAATTGAGTTAGTTCCATTTGTTGTTTACCGCCAGGGATCTAAAGACATCAAATCTGTTATTGAACAATCGCGGTGAGTTGAAAATTTGTGATTTTGGTTTAGCTCGTCAATATGGTAGTCCTTTGAAGCCATATACCCACTTGGTTGTGACTTTGTGGTACAGGTAATTTGAAATATATATCTTTAATTTAACATTATTTGTTGTTTTTTTCCCAAAATTTGTTTGCATGCAATCACTTCCATGTTTATTTTTCATTTTAATTTCCATTTTATGTGGTATTTTGAAGCTTCTCATACTGTTCAATGTTGCAGAGCGCCAGAACTTCTGCTAGGCACAAAGCAGTATTCAACTGCAATTGACATGTGGTCACTTGGATGTATAATGGCTGAATTCTTAGCGAAAGAGCCGTTATTCAATGGGAAGACCGAATTTGATCAACTTGATAAGGTATATTTTGACGTGTCAAAGTCATTATTTACTTATTTGGCATTTTTTGCCATTGTGGTGACTGTTAGAAAATATTTCTTGTAGATATTTAGAACTCTTGGCACCCCAAATGAGAAGATCTGGCCAGGGTTTGCAAAGTTACCTGGTGTCAAAGTAAACTTTGTTAGGCAGCCGTAAGTATCTTTTCTTTTCACCTTGTGACTTGTCGCAGTATGTATATTTTTTTTTGCTAATTTAATTGATTGTTTTTTGGGTGCAATGTCTTATTGTCAATGACCTTTTGTCAGGCATTCAGCAAGGAGTGAACTTGCTCGAGTATCCTGGCTTGTCTTGGTGGCATCTTTTGTTAGGTGATGCATCATCCAATTTGTTTTGACCACTCAATTCTTTTTTTTACTTCAGGTATAATAGGCTGCGTGAGAAGTTCCCGCCCACTTCATTTTCTGGGCGTCCAACTCTGTCAGAGGCTGGTTTTGACTTGCTGAATAAGCTTCTAACATATGACCCTGAGAAGGTAAATGCATTGCCAAAGAGCTGGCTAATAAGCTGATTTATTTTTTCTCATGGGTGGATAACCTTTACCTTTTATGTGTTGAACATGCCTTGACCTTTCTACTGCAGCGCATTACTGCTGAAAATGCTCTCAACCATGATTGGTTCCGTGAGGTTCCTCTTCCTAAAGAGAAGGATTTCATGCCAACATTTCCTGCCCAGCATGCCCAAGACAGGTATCAGAAATGATTACTCCGAAGCTGCAGGGCAACCTTTGATTTAAATTTTGTTCTCTTCCATAGGAAATCTTTTGAATTACTTTTTTAATGTATTTTTAGGCGTCTGCGAAGGATAATGAAGAGCCCTGATCCTCTGGAAGAGCAGCGAAGGAAGGAATTACAGCTGGGGGACCAAGTCTCTACTGGACTCTTTGGTTAAGAGTAGTGAATGAGTAGCTGGTAAACTGCTGCATATCTATGCTTCTTGTCCTGAATTGAAAGTATTCACATGGGATATATTACTTTGAGGTGAGAGATGTGTTGCAAGTAAAGTTCTGCAGCTTGTGTTAGTGTCCGGTGACGATTTAACACTATTCTTCAGCAGGCACCCGTGATGATATTGGTGGACTAAAAATATAGTTTTATCCACCAAAACGATTTTGTTGCAGGCATTTTTGTTCTTGTCGGCAATGATCATAAAACAGTTCATCCTTTATGCAACTTGGATACAAGGTGTGGCATATTGGTTTTTTATTTTATTTAGTCAGATCTTCATGAAAGTTCTTGTAACAAATCTCTCATTTCTCATTGATACATTGTAAACAATGCTATAAAAGCTTGGATCCTAATGCCAAATTTTATGGTTCTGTTCATATCATACGGGCACTTCTTTTTGATTTTTATATTGTTCTTGCAAGAGATGATTTGTGTGAAGTGGAGAGGGCTTAACTCACTCTTCAGTGCCAAAGAAACTGAGGGTTTTCTTCCATCCTGAGGTAAACCATCTAGCGACACATGATTTTCTTACATGGATTTATTCCATGCACATATTTATGCTCTTTTAAAGTACATTGATTTCTGGAGTTTCAAAGCTAAGTTAAAATTACAGAAGCCCGCTAACCTAACATTTAATTAATTGATATAATGAGCCTTTTATAAACTACAAAATGTTTATCTGCCGGGTGATTGAATATGCTTCATGTACTTGCATAAGCTGAATTGTTTGTTTTCCTTGCATTATGAGCTGTTATTGCAATTTAGACTATTTGGTTGAAATACCAAGAAGGATCGTGTCTATTACCCCATATATTGCTGACTATCCTTTGCTTTTTTTTATGTTTCTGGAAGCTGCATCATATTCACGTCATATGAAGCAGTCGATTGTTATGTATGAAATGCTGTTTTATTATGGACTGCTGTATTTCATTCATTCTTATCAGGTGTATAATATTGAACTTTATTAATTTATTTTGTATTATAAATCATAAAATTTTGTAGCCCGTGGAAATTAAGTGCATTGATAAAATGGGAAATTACTCACCCAAAACTAAGTCTTAAGTGCATTTTACTGTAAAGGAAAAAAAATCTATTTGATAAAATGGGAAATTACTCACCCAAAACTAAGTGACTCACTTAGCTATTATAATCGAGAACTCGCAAATTCCTTATATTAGAAAATCACTCATTTAAGCAAGAGGAATCTCTCACTCTTTTACCGGTAAACTACCTATTCCAAACTCTTCCATACTGGCGCCTCCTTTTTCGCTTGGAAAATAAATTCATTTAAATAAGATGATTGGTGTCTAGAAAATATACTTTAATGAGGCGGTAATTATGCCCTAGACTTGTGAGGCACAATTAATTTTAATGGGATACTATCATTCTTCCTTTCATTATAAGAAACTCAACATTGAGTTTGATAATTGAAAAGCACCTTCCCCTTCATTATTGATCGACACTTGTAAACGCTCTAAGCAAGGCACTTCGGGACATGTTTTGGATAATAAGAATGAATCATTTAATACAAATGCGAAATTAATTGAAATAAAGTGTGCAGCACTTACCCAAAGTTACTGGAACACGTCTAACCATAACAGTTACTGTAATGAGAGGAATTTTTTTCACTCTCTTTCTCTATCCCTTCCTTAAAACTCTCTCCATCAAACACTTCCTTTTTTGTGGATTTGTAACCCCCAAAATAAACTTGTAATCAATGGGTTGGTTGGCAGGTGACATGTAATGGATGGGAAGTACTAAATAAATTTCATGTGTGCTTTTTCTTGTTTGGTTGCTGACTTCACTACTCAATTTTTATACAGTTCGGAAATTTTGTTGAAATTGATGCTTTCATGATATTTTTTTTCTTCATGCATCTGTGCTGCTTGTCCAATTAAGGTTATTTTTTGCTGTCATTCATAACACACGGGCTGGATGAGTGTTATCAATCTTATTGTGATTTGACTTATACCGGGTGATTGTTGTTCTTCGTGTTATTTGACAACTGTTTTTCAAGTAGTGATTTCTTTGATCTTTTCTCTAATTTGAGTAAAATTACATGTAGTTTTCAGCAGTTTGAAGAGTTGACGTGTGAATATCCATATGTACTTTTTGCTGCCAAAGAGATTTACTATGGTCAGTATTTATCTCCTTGTTCATGCATATAGGTCTTATTTCCCATTATGTTTTTGGCTAAGTGAAGTCCTGCCAGCTTATTAAGGTTCACTTTGTGGTGTTTTTTTATTAATAATGTTTATTGCGTTTCTCTAGATTTTGAAGTTTTGTTTACGAAATTCCAATTTTTTTGAAATTTTTTAGCGCATAACTGTTTCCTCATCTCTGAATCTATCCATGCGATTGTTTGATTTTGTACTGTGGTTTCTGATTGCACTTTTCTAGATTACTTTGATGCTAGGTCATGTCATTTGAGACAGCAGAACTATTTGCGTTTAGAGTTATGTTTTTCTTTATGCTGTTTGTGTCCAACATAAGTTCATTAATGCATATTGAATAAATATAGATATCCCTTGATCAGTGGCTTTATAGGCTTTGTTGCTTAAAAAAAAATGAATTTTTAGATGAAAGTGATATTTTGGGAAAGATCAATGTGCTAAGATGTATTTCACACTCTAAACAGAAATTTCTAGTTTGACAAAATAAATAAAATGATAACCAGATCATACAGGGCGTCTTTATTTTAGCAATGAATTTTTTTCCTCCATTTTTCCCTAAAACTTATGAGTTCATAACTATTTTGGTTCTTTAGCTCAACCAATTGTTAAAAACAACGAAAAAGGCTCACATGACTTTTTCTCCCTTTTTTCCCCCTCCAATCTGGTCTATAAACTTAACCCAAAACATACTATTTTGGTTTTTTACTGTTAGTTTTTTTTTTATTGGGATTATTTTGGTCTTTTTTCCTTTTTCCTTCCAAATTTAAGTAGCCTTTTTTTTTTTGCTTATACTTAATTGAACCCTTCATAAGGCTCAAAATGGCTAGAAATGGCTCAGAAGTTGGTATTACACTTTGATGTGCTTTGGGAGGCTGATATATGAAGGAGGTGTTTAATTATTTGTTGAGGGACGCTTCTTTTGAAATTTATAATTGTACTTAGCAATGTTAATGATGTTACATTATAATGCCAATTATTGTATATTCGGCTGCATAATGCATATGTGGATGCCTCTCAATGCACTTCTACTGAGTTGTATGATAAAAACGGTGAACTTAAAATGATTTATTTTCTTATCTTAGTTTCACACATCAAATATCTAAGAGTCCAGTTTGCATTGATTTGGGGAATAATAATACTTGTTCTGATTATGGTAGTTCATTATTGATAATATGGAAACTTGATGATGAATAGGCGTTATTTATTTGTGTAAGTTAACATAATATTGTGTTTATCTTCTACTTATCCTACACAAGCTAGATGGAGAAAGCATTATGGTTATGAATGGATTGTGTATGAACTCTCAGTAGAATGAGAGTATTATTTATATAATCTAGTGATAGTTGTTGCGTGCTGTGCCAATTTTTATTCTAACCCGGGGACTCTGCTATTGGAAGGAGAGCTAATTAGTTTTTTGCTACTTTTTTCTTAATGATAGATATTGGTGGTGCGCTGATTTATATTCATTATCCAAGGATGGTTTTCGAAACATGTAAATAAAGGTAGCAACAAAGATAGATTTATGTTATTCGGCTTGTAGAATGAGTGAAGAAGAAGAATCAATAAAATAAGTGGATGATACCATTGAGGAAGTTTTAAGAAGAAAGGTGGTAAAGGAAAAGTTCATGCCTAAAAATTGTGCAGAAGTGCTTGTGAAAGAGAGTTAACATCTCATGTGGCATATCATATAAGAATTGAAAAAAAAAAACATTTATATAGCACCTTAAAAAGTTGGGATAAGGATAGTGATGATGATCATGATGCGATTTTGGGTTACTATTTTGGATGCTTAATGCCCGACCTATGAACAATACAATATAAATTTTTATAAAGAGGCCTTTCCTTCTAGCCCATTGCTAAAATAAGGGTAATTTAGATTGCTCGGATAGCAAATTATGGTATGGTGAAAACATTGATGGGCATCTTTTAATGACTGAGATACACCTTGAGGCTCTCCTCAAATTGAGTTGCACAAAAATATCTTGAGGCAGTGTATGCCTCAAAGTATTTGAGGTCAAGCTGTTAAAAAAAGTTAGTTGTTCGCGAATAACTTATGTTCAGCTCACTAAGTAGCTCATGTTCGATTTGTTTGTTAAACAAGCACGTCGAGCACTTGCAATTTTTTTAGCTTGATTTATAAACAAGGTGTATACAAATAAATTTCGTATAATCTTTTTTGATTAATTTTTGCTCAAAATAAATTAATAAATAAATAATTTTATTATAATATTTTTTATGTTAAAATTTTATGTGTATTTAAAAAATAATCAAATTTTTTTATTTTAAAATTATTTAAGCTAATTTCAAGTTGAAGGAGTGCTGAAATGAACCATTGAATTTGACTTGAGCCTAACCCGAATATGTCATTCACAAGCCATTTCGAACATGAATCTATTTTGAAGAAAAAAAATCTCATATAAGCTGAACACGAGCAAGCACTAGGCTTGCTCAAGCTCAACTCGTTTAGCGTCCTAATTTGATACCTCAATGAGTTAATTTAAAGAATACTTATATATATCTTTATTATATCTAACATATTATGTTATACTCATATATCATATTTTATGGCTAATATATATCCTATTAGGTTAGTTGTCTTCATTTAACTTTAGATTTACATTGTGTCCCATTTTTTTGGGGCTGTGTGAGTTTTATTGAGTGAAAGTTGTGGTTGAGCGAGAGCTTACAAGCTTGTATTTCAAAGCGTGCAAGAATGAAGAGGTGAGATCATCTAGTTCTAGTCAGAAGTTTTGATTTTAGGGTAACTTCTTTACTTTTTGTAATGAAAAAACATAGATTAAGAAGAAAATTGTTGTGATTGCAGGAAATTTTAAAAATGCAATGGCGCGGGAGCGTCTTTTTGCATTTCACGGGATCACACAATCTCGCTTATCTATAGGATTGCGACAACACCCATGATTGCAAACTTCAATTTCAACTCAAGAAGTCTGCCTTTTGCAATTCAACAATTTTTTTTTTTAATTTTTTGTTCATTTCAAATTTTTTATACTTTTATTTCAAATTATTTTATTTTCTATTATGAGACTTTTATATATATGTTGTATCAGGGTTTTGGATTTTCAGTTTGTTTATTTTATGAATTTGAGAAATGTTTCTGAGTTTTACTCTGGATTATTATATTCTTTTTCTATTGCAAGTGGTGTATCACGACAACATCCGTGATTGTGGGGTTCGATTTCAACTTAGGATGTCTGTCGTTTGAAATCCGACAATGTTTTTTTTCCTTTTTGGTTTATTTTTAATTTCTTTATTTTTTGTCTTTTATTTCCAATTAGATTATTTTATTATGAGACTTTTATATGTATACTATATGGGTTTTGGTTTTATTTTTTATTTTATGAATTTGAGATATGTTTTTATGAGTTTTGTTCTTTGAGTTTGGTATCCTTTTTCTATTGCAAGTGGTGTATCATTATCTTGCTTAGAGGCAGTTGATGGAACTTCGTTTTTCAAACATCGTCAATTTAGAGTTTTCTCTATTGTTTGCAGTCGGAGCAACTGATGAAGACGTTAACCTTGCTACCCAACAATAGCTTTATCCCTGCAATCCCTTCCAAACACCGTGACCCTCACATATTAGCTTTTCTTGCTATTCCACAACTAGGGGTGTCAAAAAGCTGAGTTTGAGCGAGCTCGACCTCGAGTAATGTTCTACTCGCTAAAAAATACTGTTGTTTGTGTGTTGCTTGTTTATATATCGAGCGCAAAAAAAAATGTGTTCTTTTTTTGCTCGTTTGCTTAGCGAACCGAAGACGAGCTATTCATCAACAATAATCTATTTTGACAAGCCCTAGTCACCCAGTTGTAGGATGTTAAGGGTATGAACGAGGTTTAAATCTTATTAGTTGTTTTAAAATATTCATTTGAATAAAATTTAATGTATTTTTATTCTATTTTTTAATTAATACATTTAATTGATTATATATCTTTGGAGCCTTGTAGTTGATTAAAATATTTAAAAATAATACTCATCAATTATATATATATTTAATTATTTCGAGTTAAAAAGAGTCGAATGCGAATGAACATGTCTTTGTTCGTGTTCGACTTGTTTATATATTGAGCACAAAAAATTGTTCTTGTTAGCTTGTTTGCTTATCGAATAAATCAAACAGGAGTTATTTAACGAGCCAAACCCGAACTACTTAATGAGCCCAACATGATTTGTTCGTGAAGAACGAGCTGTTTTGACAACCCTAATTACAACCATCTCTCAGTGAAATTCGATTCCCCAATATCTTATAGGTGCTCTAGAATAATATCATTTGGTATCATATTCTGACAAACCCAAAAAAAAGATTGGGATTTGTCGTTCCTATGCCTCAAAATTTTACGTAATTTAAATATTCAATCAATTCAATACCTAAATTATTCCTACCGCAATTTCTTGCCCCAAACTTAAATTTATAAAATTTCTACTTTTCTACCATTACTAAAATTACACCCGACACCTACTACCAAAACTTAAGCCCTCTACCATCCTTTGATTTGCAATTCTACATTTGTCGATAACCTTATCAGGAGAAAATGACACAATGCTGCCTAAGAGAATTCGACAAATAGGTAGAAGCTTACTATGGAAGTTATGCAACGAAAAATCCTTAAAATGCAACAGACTTGCCACCTATGAGAGGAGATAATCCGATGAGGTCACATATTGTCACAACATTGAGTTGTCAGATTGAGAGGAGGACGTGAATTCCTTCTACCAAACAGTTTCCAATGACAAATAATCATTGCCTCAACGATTCATCATGGAATATCAGAGGAGAAGCCAAGATTTTGGATTAAAAGTGGATTTACCTAATTTCGATGGTCACATGGATCTGGATGAGTTTATTGAGTGACTTTAAACAGTGGAGTGAATTTTTTACTACAAGAATGTTTCTCAAAATGAGAGTTAAATTGGCAGCCATTAGCTCAAAAAAAAATTAATTGTGGTGGGAGAATCTGAAGCATATTCGACAATGAGAATGGGTGAGTAAGATCACCATGTGTTCTAAAGATGAAAAGGGAGATGCGGTGCAAATACCTTCCCTTATATTACCGACAATATATGCTCATAAAACTATAAAACTACAGTCTAAGCTAGAGAGACTTGTGGAGTACACATCTGACTTCGATCAACTCATATTGAAATGTGAATTGGTAGAAACATAGGATCACACAGTAGCAATATATCTTGGAGGATTGGGGTCATTTATCAATAATGTAATTTAATCGCAGTTGTATTGGTCCCTACTTGATGTACAAACCTTAGCTTTGAAGGTGAAGAAATCATCACCAAATGACCACCTCACTTTATAAATGGTTCAATCAAGGGATTAAACAACAAAAGTATATGCCGTGGAGCACCCAAGTCGAAAACACTAAAGGAGAAACCTATACAAAGTGGAGAAAATGTGGAGATCACCTGTACTCCGAAATCCATCCCAAGGCGATGCTTTTGTTGCCACGATTTGTGCACATTACATCAGATTTTCCAAACACGAGGATGATCTCATTCATGGAGCAAGGATTTCTGGAAAATATCGACAATGATTCAAGAGACACTGGAGAAGGTGAAGAAGCTAAGGAGTATATTGTCGCGGATGAAGGAAAGATGCTAGTGATTCAAACTGAATTATGAGAGAGATTTCAACAAGACTAACATTATTTGTCCTAGAGCATAGTGCGTTTGAAGTAATAAGCGTTCATACGGAGTTTATGGATGTGTTGCCACAAATTGTCTTTTTGCAGGCATTAAGAGGAGCATTGACAGAATTGACATTGGTTGTTCAAATGGGCCGTGCATTTGAGAAGTCGATACCATCCACCGGGCAACCTCAGATAAAAGAATTTTAGGATTTTTAGTTATGCATTCTATCTCGAGTTGCTACTGCTAAAGGAGGCCCAACATGTCAAAGATAAAAAGTTTTTGAGCTATTTTTGGAAGGCCATATGGAGTAAATTGAGTACTAAATCTCAGTTCATTTCAATGGCACACCCAGGCACTGATGGCCAAATAGGAGTGGTGAATTGCGGCTTGAAAATCTTCTTAGGTGTTATGTGGGAAAGAGTGATCAACAATGGGATCAAAGTCCTTAAGAGAAGAATAAGTTTCTCCTAATCCAGGAGAACGGCACAGGAGTGTCTCTCCGCATTCAGCGTCCCGTGGGATTGCGATAACATCCGTAATCACTCGAATTGATTTTAACCCGAAATATTTGTCGTTTGCAATTCAACCATATTTTTTTCCTTTTTGTTTTATTTATAATTTATTTTTTTCCTATTTCTTTATTTTTAATTATGTTATTTTCTATCATGGAATTTTTTCAATGTTGTATTAGTGTTTTGGATTTTTTTTTCAGTTTGTTACTTTTATAAATTGGAGAGATTTTTCCGGGTTTTGCCCTCTGAAGTGTTGTATTATTTTCTCATTGCAAGTGGTATATGTGTATCTTACTTGGGGATAGGTGGCAGAACTTTCTGCCACCCAAACATTGCTGATTAAAAGATTTATTAACTGTTTGCAGCCGGGACAGCTGCTGATGATATCAATCTTACTGCCCAGTAACAACTTCGTATTCCCTTCTAAACACAATAATCCTCACATATTAGCTTTTACTTGCTATTCTACAACCATCTCTCTGTGAAATCTGCTTCCTAAATGCTTTTTAGGAGCTCTAGAATGGTATCATGCAATGAGAGTGAATCAAACAAATATAGAATTGTTACATACGATTACTTACATTCTTAAAGTGAGTATAAGGCTGTTGTTAATCCGTACTCTCATTGCATTAAAATTTTAAGTGAATGCTAACGCCTAATCCGTTTCAAAATTTTGTTTTTCATTAACGGTTAAGATTGGAATTTTCTTTTCTTTCTTTATTATGTGATTTTATTGTTTGTTCTTCTTTATTATGCGATTCTATAGTTCGTCTTTCTCTGGATGAACTAAGTACATATGTTGATGGTTTATATCGTATTTATGAATGATTCATAATTATAAGTTTTTTATTCTTCTTTTTTAAAGCTTATGCCTTCCCTTACTAAGGCAAAACAACACAGTTTTCAATTTCACCTTTTTTGAAACTAGCTGACAGTTGAACGATGGAGATGCCTGATGCTTTGGACTTTGGATTTGGATGGTTGTAAAGTGAGGATTTGGGATGATGTGGAAGATAGGTCTTTGATTGGATGGTGGAAATGCTTGAATTATTTGGCTTATGAAGAAATATTCTTTGAATGTTGTTAGAATCAGGATAATGTCATGCTGCCCAAAATAGAACCCAAAAGCATACACATGAGACGCGTCTCAATATTTATAGCAATTTTAACTTTATTCTGATTTCAAAGTAAATGAATTTTCTTTGATCTAATGCAATTAATAAATCTTGACAATATAATCCATGGTGCTTCCAAACACTTATAAAAGTAATCTTTCAAATTTTCCATAGTAGTAAGTCACCTTTGTTTATAACCATTTTCAATATATTATACACAATTAAGTCAAAATTTTAGTGGAACCAAGCTTTAGTCTTGGTGTTCGTTTTCTATATTCCCACCATTAAGTCATGGGATTGATCTCTACTTCTTATACTATTTCTTATTTATTGGAAAAATATTAGGCGTATATTTCTTTTTGGCACTTGTATCAAGAATGTGCCCCATTTAGGTACTCCTTAAATCTTATAACTAGTTTGTGTCCCTTAATAAAATTGTTGAGATAGGTTTCTATCTAAAAAAAAAAAAAATTCAAAATCATTCCTCAATTGTTCAATCAAAATACTATCTTTGAAACGATACCTTTTGATGTCAACGATCTCTAATTTTTAATTTCCTTGGTTTACATTTGCAATACTTATGATCTAAATAAGAATCCAACATGATGACATTTTTTATGCAGAATTGAAAGAGGATACCATGATGGATCTTCCTTGATGCCAATGGTGTGGAAATAATAATGGTGATTTATAATACTTTTGTTTGATATCCAATTATAGTAAAAGAACTTAAGGCACACAAATTAAAACGTTGTACCATTAGATACGTCTTTCTATGACTCTCGGATTGTAATCCGTGTGCTTTCTTATAGGATTACTGACCCCTATTTATTTTTCCTTCCTTTTTTGGCCGTATTCTTATTTTATAATGTCTGTCAGTGATATTTATTTAGCTCCCCCTTTGTACAAAGAGAAGTAATGACTCGGGAAAGTTTTTTTATTATTTTATTTTCTACATGGAATTTTCTAGTCAACTAAACCTTAAGTTGTGATAAATTTTCTCAAATCAGTACCCTTTTTTTTTTGCTAAACTGAGAATCTTGTAAATGGGAGTTTATTATTGTAAGCCGAGGATTTAACCCAAGTTCTTAGCAACAATTTTCAGGGTCCTTACCAACCAGACTAATTGGTACCCGCAAAACTTGAGAAGGCATTATATGCTTAAATTATTTGGATTTAAACGTAGTGGCTATGTCAGCGCCGTATAAAGCTTGTACAAGATCTTTATCAAAAGTTATTCCTAGTTCCTACACAAACATGTTAAGACTGTTGCTAAATGTAAGTTACCCAGACAAACGTGGTTCAACCATCACCAAAGCTGGTCTTTTATTATTTTTTGTGCTTAATTCAAAACTTCTGCATCATCCATATTATACTTGATTTTTCGTATAATGATAGCTAGAATTGTTACTTATGAGGGACATGTTAAGTATTGATTCTTAAAATAAACTTAATTTGCCAGGTGGCCCATTTGGGCTCACTTATGTTTTTTGTTTTGGGAAATTTACATACATTCCACGCAACTCTGATATATTTACATATCTAACACCCAAAGTTTGATATTTACATTTATGATGCTTAGGCATCATAAACATATGCGTATTTCACTTTTAAAAACGTTAGCAATGGTAGTCTTTTTGACGTGATGTTCAAGATTTGAGTTTTATGCATTTAAATATGAAATTTTGTTGTTAATTAGGTAAATACATAAGAATTGTGTGGTGTGTAAATGCCCTTTTTTATTTATTTCTGGTTTGATTTGAAATTAAATATTTTTGGTAGGCTGAAAATATATATTTGTTTATTAGTTTATTGAAGGCAGGTGGTGGCGATCCGTTGAAGAGATTGGTGGCAGCTAGCAATTGCTTGCGACGGTTGACGGTGGGCTGTGATAAGGGGCACCAGTAGTAGTTATTTCTAAAACAATCAAAATATCTGAAAATTATTTCAAGTATTTTAAGTCAATTTATTTTAAAAAACAAAATAAAAAATATGTGAAAAGTAGAATAAGCAAATACATTTTAAGTAAAAAGAATCATAAACAGTCCTTAAGGTACTGGTTGTCTTTCCGGTCTGTACTTTCACCCATGGTACAGCACATATTACTAATTTTGGCATGCTTGCCCTAAATCACAGCATAATCGGCTAATTCCTATATCCGATACGTGTATGCCCGCTTAACAGTTTGTTTGAATCCTACTTCTGTATTAGTTTTTGAGTAGTCTGCTAGCCCTCAAATCCAATCCGCAATTTTTTCATGTTTATTTGGAAACTTCTTTGACTCTTCGTAACGTGGCTTAGTGGTGGCATCATTTTAGTGGATATGTGGCGGTAGTCTTTGTTTCCAGGTCATGCTGGTTCTAATTGGGGTAATTATCCTTTTTCCACTCTAATTTCAAAATCTGTCCATCCATGTGAAGAAATCCTATTAGTTTGTATCAACTTATTTGCACGGTCCAATACCATGCCTTCTAAGAGTTTAGCAAATTTAGTTGTTTTTGTAGGTTTTGAAATTCCTTCAATACCAATTCCATATATGCATTGCTAATTTGTGTTTACAAAAAGGTAACATTAGAAAGGAAGGGATTACATCATTATTTTATTATATAATTGTAGAAATTACTCTTACTATTGCTATTTATGATTCTTTATTGTTTTATGATTATGTACAATGAGAATCGGCTAGGCGATATTTAACCTGCAAGTTAGGCGCTTTATTATAGTTGATATTAGAAGTGAAACTTCAGGCTTTTGCTTGTAGTTGGCTTCTCTGGGTGCCTTCTACAGGCCGGTTTGTTTATTTCATGCTTCATGCAGGATTCAGAATCATACACCTTTTTCCTTTGCAGCTAGGAAATATCAAAATCCGGTTTTATTTTTACTTGCTCATTTTACCATTTTTACCGTATCTGCTTATGACGACTGCTATAGGAAATTGCAATTGTTGAATTTCAGCCTTGAGCAGATGGGGGATCCTGAGTTGTTGTAGGTTGCTAACCTAGATTTGCTAAAGCATTAAAATCCGCAGAACATGTGCACGATAAAAAATAACACTGGATTTTGTTCTTTATCAAGTTATAGTTAACACTGCTATTCTTACTGACTTGGTATTTTAGGCTCTCTGTTTTCCTTCTTTTATTAGAATTAATAGTTATGGATGGGCTTGTTTGCTTACAATGGCTATTTTGTCTCCTACATTGGAGCGCTGTAAAGATTCTGTATTAAGCTTCGACTCTCTGCATACCGAGGGTCCTCCGGGGTTGAAGTGGAAATGAACAGAAAGTTGCAATGGTGGCACTCAATCCCAATCCCTAATTTAGTCATTTTTAAAGGATATTGCAAAGGATAACGTTCTAAAGTTTAGTTTTTTTTGGCTGAAACTAACCTTACTGCTGGCTCAGGTTTATGATTTTCAACTCGATTTTAATGTGGCTGGAGCGGTAAGGTGAAAATTTTCAACTTATTTCCCTTTGTTGTCTCCAGGCAGGATGAGCTCTTAAATGCAAGCAATTGAAACTAGGATTTAGTCAAGCTGACTCGTGAGCCGGCTCGAGCTCGGCTTGATAAGTGGCTCATGAGTTAATCTGAATGTGCTAACAAGCTGCCCTGTCTCGATTAAAAAAATATTAATATAAATATGCTCGTATTATATTAAATTTGATGATTGTATATCTAAAATATTAAAAATAGTATTTTATATTTTATATCAAGTGATTTCATATTATCTCTCTTAATTGTTCGTTTTATGTCATTTTATTATAATATTATTATTTTTAAAATAAAAAATAAGCTGCTGGCTTGTGATCCTGGACTTGAGCTCGATAAAATTAGTTAAGCTTAAGTCTAGGGTGGTTCGAGTTGCACCCCTAATTGGAATATCTTGCTCTAATTAACACGTACGACTTTGGTATCATCTATGGCTCTCATTAACGACAGCATGATTAGGCCTCTTTAGGGTCAGTCGTGTATCCTAATTATATTTTAAAATATACCGTCAGAGCTTAATTCAATTAGTTTATGAAAGGAAGATCCACCTTTCAAAGCTTCAAAAAAAATTGTGATGTATTTTCAGTTAGCATCGGTGTTATCTAACAATAGCTAGGAATCGTAGAAATTTATTTAAAGTAATTCT
Source organism: Phalaenopsis equestris (assembly GCF_001263595.1). Classification (NCBI taxonomy): domain Eukaryota; kingdom Viridiplantae; phylum Streptophyta; class Magnoliopsida; order Asparagales; family Orchidaceae; genus Phalaenopsis; species Phalaenopsis equestris. The sequence goes on along the minus strand of NW_018164630.1, from coordinate 649,808 downwards.
TTTGTGAGTAATACAATTAAAGAAGAGAAACAATCGTAGTTTGTAATCGTCATGATATAAAGTGGGAAACATGAAGGAAAATTTATGAATACTTGATAATACGAGGATTCTTGAAAGGGAAGACTATATATACATAGCTCATTAAAGGAGTTGCTTTACAAGTAGATATCTTTTAAGGTGTTTTATATGATTTTTTAGCAATTGAAATTGAGTGATTAAAAGTCTTTTTTTTTTAAATCGTGACAAAAATAAATATTTTGTTTTGTATGGTAACAAGATAGTCTTGAATTTAAAATGTTTATATTTTCAGTACGCAATTAAAAAATTATAGAAATTTCTTCCCTGCAAAGTTAAATGTCATCTCAATGGTTTCTATTTTATTGTATGTTAACTTCATTTCATATAGATTTATTCAATATAATTAATTCTCTTAATCATGTAGTGCGAATTTAATTGATTAATTAAATTTGAAATTAAAATCAGTTCATTTTGTTTTGCTTCACTTTTCAGTTTAATTCAATTTGGTTTGTGTCAAAATTTTCAATATTTTTTATTTTAAGTTTATTATAAATGGATGAACTATTAAATTTATAATTTTTTTTACAATTGTGCAATGAGAAATTGTTTTCTTTGATCCGTTCTAATTTAGTGTTTACATATATTAAATTTTGAGCTTCTTTTATTTACGTGATTCTATCTTGTTATTAGTAAGAAAAATTTGTATACATACTACTCAATTTTTATATATTGACATCAAGAGCATTTTTAAAACTATAGCATGTTTTGATAATGTTAAATTCAAATATATTTGGGAGACACCTATGAAGTAGGGCGTGGTGGAGAGGAAAATAGAAAAAGGAATGATAATGAACAGTTAAATAACGTAATATTTATGGATGAAATGAACCTTTTCAGGAATGAGGGTTTTGAGATTACATATGTACTTCTAACTTACAACTCAATTTTTATATATTGACATGAAGAGCATTTTTAAAACTATAGCATGTTTTAATAATGTTGAATTCAAATATATTTGGGAGACACCTATGAAGTAG
>NW_018164630.1:642710-648653 GCF_001263595.1 Phalaenopsis equestris | reverse complement strand
GGAGTGATCGACGTGTCGGGGCTATTTGGCTCTACTGAGCGTTAACCCCGTGAGGCTAAAGCCTTTCTAATACTGGAGGCAACTAGAGAGGCTGGAGGAGGAACTGGTGGCGATGCAAACTCTGGAGTTCGTCTTTCAAGGGGAAGTTGCAGTGCTACAGGTTAAAGTGTCGGCTATCCGGGAGTAGGGGTGTAAACCAGAGCTCAAAAAGTGTGCTCGTGTTCGTCTCCTTTGCTCAGCGAGCCAAACACGAGTTGTTCACGAACAAAAAGTCGTTTTGACAACCCTAATCACGTAGCCATAAAATGTTAAGTATTGGTGCAAGATTTAAAAATTATTGTTTATATTAAAACATCATTTGAATCTAATTTAATAATTTTAATTCTATTTTCTTAATTAATATTTTAATTGATTATAAATCTTTGTAGTTTTGTAGTCAATTAATGTTTTTTATAAAAATACGACTCATCATATATATATATATATATATAATTGATTAGTAGTATTTCGAGTCAAAACGAGCAGAACACGAATGAACAAATATTAGTTCGTGTTGTTCGTGTTTAACTCGTTAACTTAGCGAACGAGATGAACACGAGTTTCTTAACGAGTTGAACATGAGCTGTTCCCGAATAACGAGCCATTTTTACAGCCCTATTCGGGAGTTGGCTTTGATTTCTCATATTCAATTTGAAGTAGATTTGGAAGGTAGATTTTGATCGGAAGGTGAGTTAGTATACATGCGACTGTCTCAACTAGGTTATGTCCCCATTGTGGGAATGACTAATGATTTCATTAAATATTTTCTCTTCGGTTGCTCAGTTGTAATCGAGTGGATCTAAATATAAATGCTTTTATTTAAATGAATTTTTTAATTTTTTCATATCGTAATGTGTGTCTGATTTGACTTTATTTGTCACATTGAAAAGACCTTGATGCCCCTGCGTCGGTTTGACTTTCACTTTGTACTATATAAGCAAAGTTGGTGAGTTTTGAAGAACCTTACTTTGTTGTGTCTTTCCTTGAGTGATCATTTCCTCCCCCTCGATGTTATGCCTTCTTCCTTTATTTTATCCGCCGGTCTTGACACCCAAATACTCTTTTGAACTTTTCGGTGTTAACCCTTTCAATGTGGTGTCCATAGTGACTCAGAGACCGATTGAAATTCTTCATAAGTTGTTTGTCATATAATTATGGTTAGTTCTTTACCCGACAAAGAAAACTGAGAGGGTGATGGGTAGCTTCTGAAAAATCTAGGTCGTGTACGTGGAACAATTTAAATTTGGAATAATGTTGTCGTTTTATCAGTAGCTCTGATCCATATTCATTCATTATGGTGTTATTTCAACTCAGGTGACATCGAAGTATGTTGCCATCATCATGACATTTGTTATCTTCTTTCGGTGATTGGACTTTCCTGGGTCCATAGAACTTTTTTCTATTTCTTTAGATTCAAGGTGGATAGAAACGAGCATGCTGTTTTCTTGTTCTGCCCCAAACTGAGGGTGATCGAGGTCGAGAGAAAAGTAAAGGACTGGTACTCGAAGTTCTTGACCGCCTCAAATCGGAGAGACTGGGGATCTTCTTCTAGCTTGTCATGCGGGACGTGAAGAAACTGAAGATCCCTCTGGATCCACAAGGGTTATGCCAAAATGACTGAGGGCAAAGAACTGTTCGTATTCCAGTTTCTGGAAATGGTGGTAATTTAAAGGGCCTTGTGGCCATAGACTTATGACAATATGACAAATGAGCTTTGGTATAATTCAGAAGAAGCCGGAAGCGAAGATTCCCCATGAGACAACTGATCATATTTCATGGCCGAAAAAGCCATTGGGTGCCCCTGGTGTTGGTAAAGGACTTTCTTCTCTCTCTTTTTTTTCTTTTGAATTGGTCGTTCATATGAACAGGTGCAAGAACCTTCGAGATGCATATGGAGGCTTCGTTCAAATTGCCTAGTCTCCAAGGTTCGAGCTTTGGAAGAGGTTCACCTCCGCACAGAGAGTTTATGGGAAAGGAAGAATTAGGCTTCCCTTTCATTGACCATCGTGAAAGGGTTGTGGTGTGACAATAATTTCTGATTGAAGTAGCATCTGATTTGGGAGATGAGGAGACTCCCGCGGTAGAACCCTAAGGGTAGGTTATTTCCTGCCGGGAGTAGAAAGAGCCATCCGAAGCTAGTTTCTGTCACCTCTGTCACAAAGGATGCTCCCCTCTAAAATGGCTCTATCAGATGGAGGGGAGTAATAATGTGTGGGGGAGTATGAGCGGACACTATGTCATGGTGGGCACCCAGAAGGACTGATACACTAGCTTGTCCCTTATGGATCCATTCGAGACTTCTGAGTACCCCTGTCATCCAACGATGGTGGTTTCGTCAGAGGGTTTGGACTTTGTGTCAACGGGGAAGAGATAAGCGGACATGGGAGAAGTTGTTGATAGATTCAGCCTACTAGCGTGGTTGATCACCCATTTCCAATTGATGGCCCTTGTTCATGAGGAGCGAAAGAGACATGTGATCGATTAACTGATGTCTGAGATGGTTGCGAAAAAGTGGAAAATCGAAGCGGAACTTGTACTCCTAGGGAATAATTTGAAGTAATTAGCCTAGTAATGAGAGTCGAGGTTGAAGGAGTATGAACAAACCGTCATATCTCTGACATAGAGAAACAAGGAGCTCGAGGAGAGAATGGCCTGGATGGTCACACAAGAATACCATGTCGGGGTATTGTCTGAGCATATCTAGATAGGACTAGCCATGACCACTGAACGTTTTGTGAAGAGGGGGCTAGTAGAGCTTAAGTGGGCGGATATGGACCAATTCACACCCTCTTTACTGATTTAGATGAGGAAAGTGATGGCTTAAAGAAATGAATAAGTATTTCTTACTTCTCTCCTTTTCTTTCCTCTGTCTATACCTAAATTTTTGCTTTGTATTTTGTTTGCTTCGTGTTACCAATCTACTTAGTATTTTGTAGTTGTATCAAAATTTGACCCGACACGCTAACATAATTCAAACTCGACTCGAAAAAATCTGAGTTAGAGTTGACTCAAATATTTTTCGAGTCGGATCTGGGTCAGAGAAGTCGATCTGTTTATTATTCGGGTTGGGTTCGGGTTGAACCCAAAAACCGAAACATGACCCGCTAAACACAAATTTAGGGATGAGTTCAGGTTAGGTGGTCAAACTCTTGTTCGGGTCTTAGCTTTCGAAACATTTATTATTCAGGTCTGGTTGGGGTTGACCTACTCAAGTGGGGTCATTTTTGAGTCGGACCCGAACACGACCCGCTGAGCTGAATTGATATCCCTAGTGCTTTGTTTGTTGGTTGCTTAATGTTTATCATTCGACAAAGCGAGAATTTCTATGTGTTTGGATGGCTTCCTGGAATGATTTACCTTTCACCTCTCGTAGAGCATGCCACTATCGGGCGCGAGATCATACTCAAGCATGACAATATTTTGAAAAAATCGAGCTCCGATTGAACAATCTTGGCGTAATGACTGGTCATTTTAATTCTTAGACTCTGCCGGATGATCTTGGTGTCGTGGATGGTTAATTTCACTTTTTTGGATCGGCTGAGTGATCTAGGCGTTGTGGCTATTAAATCTCATTTTTTTGTTCACTCAGGTGATCTTGGCACTGCAGTCAGACATTTTTCACTTTTTGGCACAGCAAGGCGATTTTGGCTCCACGATCGACTTTCTTGGTTTGCCTTGGGGGCTTGTGTTGTTGTTGATATTCACTTGGGCATGTTGGGCCCGATTTTTTCCATTTACTTGCGTAAGTCCCAGATGCTCGATTGAACCTTAGCCTTATGTTAGGTTCACTCTCTACAAGAGGTGGACACCTATACTCATCTTAAGGAATATTGTCATCGTACCCTTGACAGAGCTTATCGATACAAGGCAGTGAATTATTTCAAGATATTGATTCAGCCCGAGCTAAAGAAGTTTAAGCTTGTGATAAAGGACATTTCTGGGTTGGCCCTAATAGCAATCAGGTCATTCTTTTTTTTTTGACATTTTAGTTTCTCGAGTGTTAGATAGATGCTTTGGCAACCTTGTGATATTTTTCAAGTTTCCCAAGTTGTTTTTTGGCTCGAAATTTTTTATTCTTAGTAAGTTAAGTGCTCATTTGTTCTATGGAACTTTTGAGAGAGTGGCAAAGAATTCAAAATGACAATAAATGAGAGAAAAATGCTTTTTATTTTGGATTATTAATACACAAAGAAGGTAAATTTAAGGGAAGAATCTTTTGAGGTCATCCCCATTCCATGTTCGTGAGACTTCATCTCGTGTGTAGGTCTTCAACTTTTATGCTTCAGTTCTTGCACTGTAGTCGATGATGGAGGGACCGCTTTAGGTCTTTTCCAGCTTTCCGATGGTCTGTCTACGTGTTGCCGGATCTGCTTTCTTCAGTATCAGGTCTCTAGAAGCAGAAGTTTTTGTCCTGGACGTGTCGTTTTAGTATCAGGTGGCTCTTTTTTTAACTTCCTCCTTCAACATGGCTGATGTCACTTAGTCTTCTTTCGTCAGGTTTAGTGTGAGCATCACTCCTTCACTATTTGCATCCATCCATTCTAGAAAATCCTATTCGCTAAAGTCGTAGCTGTGAGGACTCTTTGCTGTAGTGGTTATACTCTATCAATAACATAGTCTTCATTTCGTGTGACAACTTAAATTTGCCCCGTCGTAGTGGATGGAGTTGTCTGGACAACCCACACATAATAGACGAGAGTATATCCACCTAGCTCTTCTTTTTCCCTTTGACTTTCTTCCTTAACAGATTGAGAATAAATTTATTGCATGTTTTCGCCTTGTTTTTATCCAAGAGTGATGAACTGAGGCAAATTTAAGGCTTTGACAAAATCTCCGACCTTCTTATCTGCAAATTGTGTATCATTGCCTGTCATGATGATCAGAGGCAGGTCATACAAGTAGATCAGTTTGGTTTATATAAAATTTTGGACAACCTTCGTAGTGATCCGCGTGAGCTTTGGCCTCAATCTACTTTGAAAAGTAATCCAATGCTACGAAGAAAAACTTGTGTTGTCCTTTGAAGAGTGAAAATAGTATGAGGATGCCCAATCCCCAGACAGCAAAAACCCAAGGGCCAGTGATCGGTTGAAATTTATGGGTCGACTGATGTTGCAGTGGAGTATACTTTTGATACTATTCCCCCCTTCAAAAAAAAAAAAAAAAACTTCAACATCTTTCAACAATGTCGACCATAAATACTCCTGTCGTTGGACTCGGTGCACTAGTGTCTTTCCTTTTGAATGACTCTCTCACTTTCTAGAGTGAACTCCCCGAAGAATGTCTTCCGACTCGCTTTCCTTTATGCATCTTAGGTACAATGATGTGGTTAATTTTTGGAAGTCTAACAATAAGTATTGAGCGGCTTCAAATTTGAATCTTTTAAGATTTGTGATCTCCTTTGCAATCTCTCCCGTCAACAAATATTTGACGTAAAGATCTATCCAGCTCTTAGCCTCCTCAATATCAACAGACATTGCCTTGGGCTCTTCAATGACCTGTCGGCTGAGTTTTTGTGGTGTCCCGTTCCTCAGGCGAATGCATCGAGACAATAGGTCAGTCACCTATTTTTTTCTCGACCAAAATGCTCGATTCTGAACTGCTTGAATTTCCAGATCTTCTCCTTAGCCTTATTAATCTATGATCATCACTTCGTTGTGGGTCTCCTATTCTCCATTTTTTTGGTTCACCAGTAGTTGCAAATCCGATATTACCAACAAGCATCACAGGTCCAATTTATAGGCTAGATGCAACCCGATCCCTAAATGGAGACAAAATGTTTGCCGTTCTAAATCAAATCAAATGAAGCGATCAAAATAAGCTGCGTGACGGGGGAGGCGCGGTGAAAATGAAGAGAAGATCCTCTAATCTTACAGCTGCCCTTCAATTCCTTCAACCACCACCACC
>NW_018164630.1:641039-642610 GCF_001263595.1 Phalaenopsis equestris | reverse complement strand
AATTCAAATATATTTGGGAGACACCTATGAAGTAGGGCGTGGTGGAGAGGAAAATAGAAAAAGGAATGATAATGAACAGTTAAATAACGTAATATTTATGGATGAAATGAACCTTTTCAGGAATGGGGGTTTTGAGATTACATATGTACTTCTAACAAAGTAGGTATGGTAGGGGGGTGTTTTGGACAATGCGTAGTTGTCGGGTCGAAAGCTTCAAATGGCGTCTGATTAAGTCATGCTTCGAGCGTGGTTTTGCGCTGGGAGTCTTAGGTGACGTCTGACCGGTTCATGATCCAGGAGGAAGTCCGAGATGGCATCCTGGCAGGTCATGATCCAGGCGACTATGCCTAAAGAGTTAACCGAAAGGTGCAGGTTGCTTGTCTAAGATTTGGACGGCTTCTATAATCGCCTGACCTGGAGGAGGAATCATGGCAAATTTATCAGCGCGAGGTTAGTACCTATGGCCCTTTGAGAGGATAGTCGATTTTCGTCTCCATTGTGCTATATTTCTCCCAGGCAAAATGAGCCACACAGGTAAATGTTGAAAATCGAACTATACCTTGCGGGTCTGGACCACTACGCTATATTCTCTGTTGGCTGTTGGATTTCTTTGAGATTCGCGTTGACTCATTTTTTATGTATATTTTTAAGTTTTCCGATTATCTTGCTCATTGATAGTGATAGTGCAATAAGGACAATAAAATCTTATTTAAAAAAAAATTATTGATATTTATAATTCTTTAATGTGCAATAGTTGAATACTTCTAGAATTTCATGGGAAAGCCTTTATAAATGGGGAAGAACAGAAAAATTTGTAGCTTATCTCTTATGTTTTTTTTTTACTGAGCTCCCTCTCTTTTCTCTCGTTAGCAATCATGGAGAGCGTTTACCCTTCCATGTTAGCCAAGTTTGGCTAGGGTGACATAAAAATGGTTTTCAAGTTAGCAAACAGAGGACAAAGTTTTCCTTCAACAGTAAGCGATCTGAAAAGCTTCCCGTGGCTGAGGCAAAGCTCCCTGACCCCGAGAGATGAAGTGGGTTGTCATACTCTCTTTCAGACCGCCATTCAAAGAGGTATCAAGTGAAGGAGGGTGGATTTCCAATGAAGAAACGTCAGATGACAAGGGGTAGCCTGTTCGAAGGATAAGTTGGCAGAGCCATTGCTTTCTGCTTGTTATCCTTTTATGCTGACCGCGGGGGGTGCAGATGATGGAACTTGCAGCTATAGTGGTATTGTTGGAGGATTTAGGGGTAGTTGTTCAAAAGCTTGCTCATGATCCTCTCCCGGTTGATGCCTCTGTGACCGTCGCCCCTCCTCTATAGACGAAGTAGGAGGTCGGGGGAGGAGTTTGCTCCTCCACTACTTTTGTTCTGCATAGGATGATGGGTCCTTACTCTGGCAAGGGGATGAACACTTCATCACCCATAGAGAGCGGCGATGCTGGTGTTCCGGCGGATCTGAGATCTATTGAGGGTTTTAGGTATTTGAGAGGATCATCTGAGGGCAGCACGACATGTCCGGAAGGCAACTCAGTTGGAGTGATCGACGTGTCGGGGCTATTTGGCTCTAC